>NW_028270141.1:141989359-142159359 GCF_037043375.1 Chiloscyllium plagiosum | reverse complement strand
TGAGAGAATGCAGGCTGCGGCCCTATGAAGCAGGGGGAGGGCTTGCAGTTGGCCTGTGTGGGGATGTGGGAGACTACAGGAGCCTGGTGGGCAAGGGCTGGCTGAAAGGCAGCTGGAGGGACGGAGGGAGGGAAGCACGCACGGAGGAGGAAGAGCAAAGAGAAAAGAGAAAAAAAAGCCAAAGGGGATAAAGAGAAAGAGCAAGAAAGAAAATGTGGCTGGCCAGCACGCCTTGAAGTAGGGAGAAAAGGCAGGGGCCAGCGCCTACGGCCATACTAGTCTGAAAACGCCCGATCTTGTCTGATCTCGGAAGCTAAGCAGACTCAGGCCTGGTTAGTACTTGGATGGGAGACCGCCTGGGAGTACCAGGTGCAGTAGGCTTTTTCCGCCAGCAGTGGCTGCTCAAGTCACCCCTCTGCACTTGTCTTGTGCCAGGCAATGGAGCGGCAGGTTATTTTTGCTGCTGCTGCTGTGCCTGGCATCAGTCTCCTGCAGGCACGAGACACGGAGGGGAGGAGAGCGGAGCGCTGCCAAAATCAGCAAGAAAGGCGGAAAGAAAGGGATTGGGGCTGCACGCTGTCTGCGGGTGGCAGTCAGGAAAGGCGGACAATAGACAATAGGTGCAGGAGTTGGCCATTCTGCCCTTCCAGCCTGCACCACCATTCAATATGATCATGGCTGATCATCCTTAATCAGTATCCTGTTCCTGCCTTATCTCCATAACCCTTGATTCCACTATCCTTGAGAGCTCTATCCAACTCTTTCTTAAATGAATCCAGAGACTGGGCCTCCACTGCCCTCTGGGGCAGAGCATTCCACACAGCCACCACTCTCTGGGTGAAGAAGTTTCTCCTCATCTCTGTCCTAAATGGTCTACCCCGTATTTTTAAGCTGTGTCCTCTGTTTCGGCACTCACCCCGCAGCGGAAACATGTTGCCTGCCGCCAGAGTGTCCAATCCTTTGATCATCTTATATGTCTCAACCAGATCCCCTCTCAGTCTTCTAAACTCAAGGGTACACAAGCCCAGTCGCTCCAGTCTTTCAGTGTAAGGTAATCCCGCCATTCCAGGAATTGACCTCGTGAACCTACGCTGCATTCCCTCAATAGCCAGAATGTCTCTCCTCAAATTTGGAGACCAGAACTGCACACAGTACTCCAGGTGTGGTCTCACCAGGGCCCTGTACAGCTGCAGAAGGACCTCTTTGCTTCTATACTCAATCCCTCTTGTTATGAAGGCCAGCATGCTATTAGCCTTCTTCACTACCTGCTGTACCTGCATGCTTACCTTCATTGAGTGGTGTACAAGAACCCCCAGATCTCTCTGTACTGCCCCTTTACCTAAATTGATTCCACTTAGGTGGTAATCTGCCTTCCTGTTCTTGCCACCAAAGTGGATAAGGATCCATTTATCCACGTGAAAGTGCATCTGCCATGCATCTGAGCACTCACCTAACTTGTCCAGGTCACCCTGTAATCTCCTAAGATCCTCATCACATTTCACCCTGCCACCCAGCTGATGAAATTTGCGAATGTTATTGCTAATACCATCTTGTATATCCTGAAGATAGATTGTAAAAAGCTGCGGTCCCAGTACTGATCCGTGCGGTACCCCACTGGTCAGTGCCTGGCATTCCGAAATGGAGGGGTGGAGGAGTGTGGAAGGATGAGAGAATGCAGGCTGCGGCCCTATGAAGCAGGGGGAGGGCTTGCAGTTGGCCTGTGTGGGGATGTGGGAGACTACAGGAGCCTGGTGGGCAAGGGCTGGCTGAAAGGCAGCTGGAGGGACGGAGGGAGGGAAGCACGCACGGAGGAGGAAGAGCAAAGAGAAAAGAGAAAAAAAAGCCAAAGGGGATAAAGAGAAAGAGCAAGAAAGAAAATGTGGCTGGCCAGCACGCCTTGAAGTAGGGAGAAAAGGCAGGGGCCAGCGCCTACGGCCATACTAGTCTGAAAACGCCCGATCTTGTCTGATCTCGGAAGCTAAGCAGACTCAGGCCTGGTTAGTACTTGGATGGGAGACCGCCTGGGAGTACCAGGTGCAGTAGGCTTTTTCCGCCAGCAGTGGCTGCTCAAGTCACCCCTCTGCACTTGTCTTGTGCCAGGCAATGGAGCGGCAGGTTATTTTTGCTGCTGCTGCTGTGCCTGGCATCAGTCTCCTGCAGGCACGAGACACGGAGGGGAGGAGAGCGGAGCGCTGCCAAAATCAGCAAGAAAGGCGGAAAGAAAGGGATTGGGGCTGCACGCTGTCTGCGGGTGGCAGTCAGGAAAGGCGGACAATAGACAATAGGTGCAGGAGTTGGCCATTCTGCCCTTCCAGCCTGCACCACCATTCAATATGATCATGGCTGATCATCCTTAATCAGTATCCTGTTCCTGCCTTATCTCCATAACCCTTGATTCCACTATCCTTGAGAGCTCTATCCAACTCTTTCTTAAATGAATCCAGAGACTGGGCCTCCACTGCCCTCTGGGGCAGAGCATTCCACACAGCCACCACTCTCTGGGTGAAGAAGTTTCTCCTCATCTCTGTCCTAAATGGTCTACCCCGTATTTTTAAGCTGTGTCCTCTGTTTCGGCACTCACCCCGCAGCGGAAACATGTTGCCTGCCGCCAGAGTGTCCAATCCTTTGATCATCTTATATGTCTCAACCAGATCCCCTCTCAGTCTTCTAAACTCAAGGGTACACAAGCCCAGTCGCTCCAGTCTTTCAGTGTAAGGTAATCCCGCCATTCCAGGAATTGACCTCGTGAACCTACGCTGCATTCCCTCAATAGCCAGAATGTCTCTCCTCAAATTTGGAGACCAGAACTGCACACAGTACTCCAGGTGTGGTCTCACCAGGGCCCTGTACAGCTGCAGAAGGACCTCTTTGCTTCTATACTCAATCCCTCTTGTTATGAAGGCCAGCATGCTATTAGCCTTCTTCACTACCTGCTGTACCTGCATGCTTACCTTCATTGAGTGGTGTACAAGAACCCCCAGATCTCTCTGTACTGCCCCTTTACCTAAATTGATTCCACTTAGGTGGTAATCTGCCTTCCTGTTCTTGCCACCAAAGTGGATAAGGATCCATTTATCCACGTGAAAGTGCATCTGCCATGCATCTGAGCACTCACCTAACTTGTCCAGGTCACCCTGTAATCTCCTAACATCCTCATCACATTTCACCCTGCCACCCAGCTGATGAAATTTGCGAATGTTATTGCTAATACCATCTTGTATATCCTGAAGATAGATTGTAAAAAGCTGCGGTCCCAGTACTGATCCGTGCGGTACCCCACTGGTCAGTGCCCGGCATTCCGAAATGGAGGGGTGGAGGAGTGTGGAAGGATGAGAGAATGCAGGCTGCGGCCCTATGAAGCAGGGGGAGGGCTTGCAGTTGGCCTGTGTGGGGATGTGGGAGACTACAGGAGCCTGGTGGGCAAGGGCTGGCCTGAAAGGCAGCTGGAGGGACGGAGGGAGGGAAGCACGCACGGAGGAGGAAGAGCAAAGAGAAAAGAGAAAAAAAAGCCAAAGGGGATAAAGAGAAAGAGCAAGAAAGAAAATGTGGCTGGCCAGCACGCCTTGAAGTAGGGAGAAAAGGCAGGGGCCAGCGCCTACGGCCATACTAGTCTGAAAACGCCCGATCTCGTCTGATCTCGGAAGCTAAGCAGACTCAGGCCTGGTTAGTACTTGGATGGGAGACCGCCTGGGAATACCAGGTGCAGTAGGCTTTTTCCGCCAGCAGTGGCTGCTCAAGTCACCCCTCTGCACTTGTCTTGTGCCAGGCAATGGAGCGGCAGGTTATTTTTGCTGCTGCTGCTGTGCCTGGCATCAGTCTCCTGCAGGCACGAGACACGGAGGGGAGGAGAGCGGAGCGCTGCCAAAATCAGCAAGAAAGGCGGAAAGAAAGGGATTGGGGCTGCACGCTGTCTGCGGGTGGCAGTCAGGAAAGGCGGACAATAGACAATAGGTGCAGGAGTTGGCCATTCTGCCCTTCCAGCCTGCACCACCATTCAATATGATCATGGCTGATCATCCTTAATCAGTATCCTGTTCCTGCCTTATCTCCATAACCCTTGATTCCACTATCCTTGAGAGCTCTATCCAACTCTTTCTTAAATGAATCCAGAGACTGGGCCTCCACTGCCCTCTGGGGCAGAGCATTCCACACAGCCACCACTCTCTGGGTGAAGAAGTTTCTCCTCATCTCTGTCCTAAATGGTCTACCCCGTATTTTTAAGCTGTGTCCTCTGTTTCGGCGCTCACCCCGCAGCGGAAACATGTTGCCTGCCGCCAGAGTGTCCAATCCTTTGATCATCTTATATGTCTCAACCAGATCCCCTCTCAGTCTTCTAAACTCAAGGGTACACAAGCCCAGTCGCTCCAGTCTTTCAGTGTAAGGTAATCCCGCCATTCCAGGAATTGACCTCGTGAACCTACGCTGCATTCCCTCAATAGCCAGAATGTCTCTCCTCAAATTTGGAGACCAGAACTGCACACAGTACTCCAGGTGTGGTCTCACCAGGGCCCTGTACAGCTGCAGAAGGACCTCTTTGCTTCTATACTCAATCCCTCTTGTTATGAAGGCCAGCATGCTATTAGCCTTCTTCACTACCTGCTGTACCTGCATGCTTACCTTCATTGAGTGGTGTACAAGAACCCCCAGATCTCTCTGTACTGCCCCTTTACCTAAATTGATTCCACTTAGGTGGTAATCTGCCTTCCTGTTCTTGCCACCAAAGTGGATAAGGATCCATTTATCCACGTGAAAGTGCATCTGCCATGCATCTGAGCACTCACCTAACTTGTCCAGGTCACCCTGTAATCTCCTAAGATCCTCATCACATTTCACCCTGCCACCCAGCTGATGAAATTTGCGAATGTTATTGCTAATACCATCTTGTATATCCTGAAGATAGATTGTAAAAAGCTGCGGTCCCAGTACTGATCCGTGCGGTACCCCACTGGTCAGTGCCTGGCATTCCGAAATGGAGGGGTGGAGGAGTGTGGAAGGATGAGAGAATGCAGGCTGCGGCCCTATGAAGCAGGGGGAGGGCTTGCAGTTGGCCTGTGTGGGGATGTGGGAGACTACAGGAGCCTGGTGGGCAAGGGCTGGCTGAAAGGCAGCTGGAGGGACGGAGGGAGGGAAGCACGCACGGAGGAGGAAGAGCAAAGAGAAAAGAGAAAAAAAAGCCAAAGGGGATAAAGAGAAAGAGCAAGAAAGAAAATGTGGCTGGCCAGCACGCCTTGAAGTAGGGAGAAAAGGCAGGGGCCAGCGCCTACGGCCATACTAGTCTGAAAACGCCCGATCTTGTCTGATCTCGGAAGCTAAGCAGACTCAGGCCTGGTTAGTACTTGGATGGGAGACCGCCTGGGAGTACCAGGTGCAGTAGGCTTTTTCCGCCAGCAGTGGCTGCTCAAGTCACCCCTCTGCACTTGTCTTGTGCCAGGCAATGGAGCGGCAGGTTATTTTTGCTGCTGCTGCTGTGCCTGGCATCAGTCTCCTGCAGGCACGAGACACGGAGGGGAGGAGAGCGGAGCGCTGCCAAAATCAGCAAGAAAGGCGGAAAGAAAGGGATTGGGGCTGCACGCTGTCTGCGGGTGGCAGTCAGGAAAGGCGGACAATAGACAATAGGTGCAGGAGTTGGCCATTCTGCCCTTCCAGCCTGCACCACCATTCAATATGATCATGGCTGATCATCCTTAATCAGTATCCTGTTCCTGCCTTATCTCCATAACCCTTGATTCCACTATCCTTGAGAGCTCTATCCAACTCTTTCTTAAATGAATCCAGAGACTGGGCCTCCACTGCCCTCTGGGGCAGAGCATTCCACACAGCCACCACTCTCTGGGTGAAGAAGTTTCTCCTCATCTCTGTCCTAAATGGTCTACCCCGTATTTTTAAGCTGTGTCCTCTGTTTCGGCGCTCACCCCGCAGCGGAAACATGTTGCCTGCCGCCAGAGTGTCCAATCCTTTGATCATCTTATATGTCTCAACCAGATCCCCTCTCAGTCTTCTAAACTCAAGGGTACACAAGCCCAGTCGCTCCAGTCTTTCAGTGTAAGGTAATCCCGCCATTCCAGGAATTGACCTCGTGAACCTACGCTGCATTCCCTCAATAGCCAGAATGTCTCTCCTCAAATTTGGAGACCAGAACTGCACACAGTACTCCAGGTGTGGTCTCACCAGGGCCCTGTACAGCTGCAGAAGGACCTCTTTGCTTCTATACTCAATCCCTCTTGTTATGAAGGCCAGCATGCTATTAGCCTTCTTCACTACCTGCTGTACCTGCATGCTTACCTTCATTGAGTGGTGTACAAGAACCCCCAGATCTCTCTGTACTGCCCCTTTACCTAAATTGATTCCACTTAGGTGGTAATCTGCCTTCCTGTTCTTGCCACCAAAGTGGATAAGGATCCATTTATCCACGTGAAAGTGCATCTGCCATGCATCTGAGCACTCACCTAACTTGTCCAGGTCACCCTGTAATCTCCTAAGATCCTCATCACATTTCACCCTGCCACCCAGCTGATGAAATTTGCGAATGTTATTGCTAATACCATCTTGTATATCCTGAAGATAGATTGTAAAAAGCTGCGGTCCCAGTACTGATCCGTGCGGTACCCCACTGGTCAGTGCCTGGCATTCCGAAATGGAGGGGTGGAGGAGTGTGGAAGGATGAGAGAATGCAGGCTGCGGCCCTATGAAGCAGGGGGAGGGCTTGCAGTTGGCCTGTGTGGGGATGTGGGAGACTACAGGAGCCTGGTGGGCAAGGGCTGGCTGAAAGGCAGCTGGAGGGACGGAGGGAGGGAAGCACGCACGGAGGAGGAAGAGCAAAGAGAAAAGAGAAAAAAAAGCCAAAGGGGATAAAGAGAAAGAGCAAGAAAGAAAATGTGGCTGGCCAGCACGCCTTGAAGTAGGGAGAAAAGGCAGGGGCCAGCGCCTACGGCCATACTAGTCTGAAAACGCCCGATCTTGTCTGATCTCGGAAGCTAAGCAGACTCAGGCCTGGTTAGTACTTGGATGGGAGACCGCCTGGGAGTACCAGGTGCAGTAGGCTTTTTCCGCCAGCAGTGGCTGCTCAAGTCACCCCTCTGCACTTGTCTTGTGCCAGGCAATGGAGCGGCAGGTTATTTTTGCTGCTGCTGCTGTGCCTGGCATCAGTCTCCTGCAGGCACGAGACACGGAGGGGAGGAGAGCGGAGCGCTGCCAAAATCAGCAAGAAAGGCGGAAAGAAAGGGATTGGGGCTGCACGCTGTCTGCGGGTGGCAGTCAGGAAAGGCGGACAATAGACAATAGGTGCAGGAGTTGGCCATTCTGCCCTTCCAGCCTGCACCACCATTCAATATGATCATGGCTGATCATCCTTAATCAGTATCCTGTTCCTGCCTTATCTCCATAACCCTTGATTCCACTATCCTTGAGAGCTCTATCCAACTCTTTCTTAAATGAATCCAGAGACTGGGCCTCCACTGCCCTCTGGGGCAGAGCATTCCACACAGCCACCACTCTCTGGGTGAAGAAGTTTCTCCTCATCTCTGTCCTAAATGGTCTACCCCGTATTTTTAAGCTGTGTCCTCTGTTTCGGCACTCACCCCGCAGCGGAAACATGTTGCCTGCCGCCAGAGTGTCCAATCCTTTGATCATCTTATATGTCTCAACCAGATCCCCTCTCAGTCTTCTAAACTCAAGGGTACACAAGCCCAGTCGCTCCAGTCTTTCAGTGTAAGGTAATCCCGCCATTCCAGGAATTGACCTCGTGAACCTACGCTGCATTCCCTCAATAGCCAGAATGTCTCTCCTCAAATTTGGAGACCAGAACTGCACACAGTACTCCAGGTGTGGTCTCACCAGGGCCCTGTACAGCTGCAGAAGGACCTCTTTGCTTCTATACTCAATCCCTCTTGTTATGAAGGCCAGCATGCTATTAGCCTTCTTCACTACCTGCTGTACCTGCATGCTTACCTTCATTGAGTGGTGTACAAGAACCCCCAGATCTCTCTGTACTGCCCCTTTACCTAAATTGATTCCACTTAGGTGGTAATCTGCCTTCCTGTTCTTGCCACCAAAGTGGATAAGGATCCATTTATCCACGTGAAAGTGCATCTGCCATGCATCTGAGCACTCACCTAACTTGTCCAGGTCACCCTGTAATCTCCTAACATCCTCATCACATTTCACCCTGCCACCCAGCTGATGAAATTTGCGAATGTTATTGCTAATACCATCTTGTATATCCTGAAGATAGATTGTAAAAAGCTGCAGTCCCAGTACTGATCCGTGCGGTACCCCACTGGTCAGTGCCCGGCATTCCGAAATGGAGGGGTGGAGGAGTGTGGAAGGATGAGAGAATGCAGGCTGCGGCCCTATGAAGCAGGGGGAGGGCTTGCAGTTGGCCTGTGTGGGGATGTGGGAGACTACAGGAGCCTGGTGGGCAAGGGCTGGCTGAAAGGCAGCTGGAGGGACGGAGGGAGGGAAGCACGCACGGAGGAGGAAGAGCAAAGAGAAAAGAGAAAAAAAAGCCAAAGGGGATAAAGAGAAAGAGCAAGAAAGAAAATGTGGCTGGCCAGCACGCCTTGAAGTAGGGAGAAAAGGCAGGGGCCAGCGCCTACGGCCATACTAGTCTGAAAACGCCCGATCTTGTCTGATCTCGGAAGCTAAGCAGACTCAGGCCTGGTTAGTACTTGGATGGGAGACCGCCTGGGAGTACCAGGTGCAGTAGGCTTTTTCCGCCAGCAGTGGCTGCTCAAGTCACCCCTCTGCACTTGTCTTGTGCCAGGCAATGGAGCGGCAGGTTATTTTTGCTGCTGCTGCTGTGCCTGGCATCAGTCTCCTGCAGGCACGAGACACGGAGGGGAGGAGAGCGGAGCGCTGCCAAAATCAGCAAGAAAGGCGGAAAGAAAGGGATTGGGGCTGCACGCTGTCTGCGGGTGGCAGTCAGGAAAGGCGGACAATAGACAATAGGTGCAGGAGTTGGCCATTCTGCCCTTCCAGCCTGCACCACCATTCAATATGATCATGGCTGATCATCCTTAATCAGTATCCTGTTCCTGCCTTATCTCCATAACCCTTGATTCCACTATCCTTGAGAGCTCTATCCAACTCTTTCTTAAATGAATCCAGAGACTGGGCCTCCACTGCCCTCTGGGGCAGAGCATTCCACACAGCCACCACTCTCTGGGTGAAGAAGTTTCTCCTCATCTCTGTCCTAAATGGTCTACCCCGTATTTTTAAGCTGTGTCCTCTGTTTCGGCACTCACCCCGCAGCGGAAACATGTTGCCTGCCGCCAGAGTGTCCAATCCTTTGATCATCTTATATGTCTCAACCAGATCCCCTCTCAGTCTTCTAAACTCAAGGGTACACAAGCCCAGTCGCTCCAGTCTTTCAGTGTAAGGTAATCCCGCCATTCCAGGAATTGACCTCGTGAACCTACGCTGCATTCCCTCAATAGCCAGAATGTCTCTCCTCAAATTTGGAGACCAGAACTGCACACAGTACTCCAGGTGTGGTCTCACCAGGGCCCTGTACAGCTGCAGAAGGACCTCTTTGCTTCTATACTCAATCCCTCTTGTTATGAAGGCCAGCATGCTATTAGCCTTCTTCACTACCTGCTGTACCTGCATGCTTACCTTCATTGAGTGGTGTACAAGAACCCCCAGATCTCTCTGTACTGCCCCTTTACCTAAATTGATTCCACTTAGGTGGTAATCTGCCTTCCTGTTCTTGCCACCAAAGTGGATAAGGATCCATTTATCCACGTGAAAGTGCATCTGCCATGCATCTGAGCACTCACCTAACTTGTCCAGGTCACCCTGTAATCTCCTAACATCCTCATCACATTTCACCCTGCCACCCAGCTGATGAAATTTGCGAATGTTATTGCTAATACCATCTTGTATATCCTGAAGATAGATTGTAAAAAGCTGCGGTCCCAGTACTGATCCGTGCGGTACCCCACTGGTCAGTGCCCGGCATTCCGAAATGGAGGGGTGGAGGAGTGTGGAAGGATGAGAGAATGCAGGCTGCGGCCCTATGAAGCAGGGGGAGGGCTTGCAGTTGGCCTGTGTGGGGATGTGGGAGACTACAGGAGCCTGGTGGGCAAGGGCTGGCCTGAAAGGCAGCTGGAGGGACGGAGGGAGGGAAGCACGCACGGAGGAGGAAGAGCAAAGAGAAAAGAGAAAAAAAAGCCAAAGGGGATAAAGAGAAAGAGCAAGAAAGAAAATGTGGCTGGCCAGCACGCCTTGAAGTAGGGAGAAAAGGCAGGGGCCAGCGCCTACGGCCATACTAGTCTGAAAACGCCCGATCTCGTCTGATCTCGGAAGCTAAGCAGACTCAGGCCTGGTTAGTACTTGGATGGGAGACCGCCTGGGAATACCAGGTGCAGTAGGCTTTTTCCGCCAGCAGTGGCTGCTCAAGTCACCCCTCTGCACTTGTCTTGTGCCAGGCAATGGAGCGGCAGGTTATTTTTGCTGCTGCTGCTGTGCCTGGCATCAGTCTCCTGCAGGCACGAGACACGGAGGGGAGGAGAGCGGAGCGCTGCCAAAATCAGCAAGAAAGGCGGAAAGAAAGGGATTGGGGCTGCACGCTGTCTGCGGGTGGCAGTCAGGAAAGGCGGACAATAGACAATAGGTGCAGGAGTTGGCCATTCTGCCCTTCCAGCCTGCACCACCATTCAATATGATCATGGCTGATCATCCTTAATCAGTATCCTGTTCCTGCCTTATCTCCATAACCCTTGATTCCACTATCCTTGAGAGCTCTATCCAACTCTTTCTTAAATGAATCCAGAGACTGGGCCTCCACTGCCCTCTGGGGCAGAGCATTCCACACAGCCACCACTCTCTGGGTGAAGAAGTTTCTCCTCATCTCTGTCCTAAATGGTCTACCTTGTATTTTTAAGCTGTGTCCTCTGTTTCGGCGCTCACCCCGCAGCGGAAACATGTTGCCTGCCGCCAGAGTGTCCAATCCTTTGATCATCTTATATGTCTCAACCAGATCCCCTCTCAGTCTTCTAAACTCAAGGGTACACAAGCCCAGTCGCTCCAGTCTTTCAGTGTAAGGTAATCCCGCCATTCCAGGAATTGACCTCGTGAACCTACGCTGCATTCCCTCAATAGCCAGAATGTCTCTCCTCAAATTTGGAGACCAGAACTGCACACAGTACTCCAGGTGTGGTCTCACCAGGGCCCTGTACAGCTGCAGAAGGACCTCTTTGCTTCTATACTCAATCCCTCTTGTTATGAAGGCCAGCATGCTATTAGCCTTCTTCACTACCTGCTGTACCTGCATGCTTACCTTCATTGAGTGGTGTACAAGAACCCCCAGATCTCTCTGTACTGCCCCTTTACCTAAATTGATTCCACTTAGGTGGTAATCTGCCTTCCTGTTCTTGCCACCAAAGTGGATAAGGATCCATTTATCCACGTGAAAGTGCATCTGCCATGCATCTGAGCACTCACCTAACTTGTCCAGGTCACCCTGTAATCTCCGAAGATCCTCATCACATTTCACCCTGCCACCCAGCTGATGAAATTTGCGAATGTTATTGCTAATACCATCTTGTATATCCTGAAGATAGATTGTAAAAAGCTGCGGTCCCAGTACTGATCCGTGCGGTACCCCACTGGTCAGTGCCTGGCATTCCGAAATGGAGGGGTGGAGGAGTGTGGAAGGATGAGAGAATGCAGGCTGCGGCCCTATGAAGCAGGGGGAGGGCTTGCAGTTGGCCTGTGTGGGGATGTGGGAGACTACAGGAGCCTGGTGGGCAAGGGCTGGCTGAAAGGCAGCTGGAGGGACGGAGGGAGGGAAGCACGCACGGAGGAGGAAGAGCAAAGAGAAAAGAGAAAAAAAAGCCAAAGGGGATAAAGAGAAAGAGCAAGAAAGAAAATGTGGCTGGCCAGCACGCCTTGAAGTAGGGAGAAAAGGCAGGGGCCAGCGCCTACGGCCATACTAGTCTGAAAACGCCCGATCTTGTCTGATCTCGGAAGCTAAGCAGACTCAGGCCTGGTTAGTACTTGGATGGGAGACCGCCTGGGAGTACCAGGTGCAGTAGGCTTTTTCCGCCAGCAGTGGCTGCTCAAGTCACCCCTCTGCACTTGTCTTGTGCCAGGCAATGGAGCGGCAGGTTATTTTTGCTGCTGCTGCTGTGCCTGGCATCAGTCTCCTGCAGGCACGAGACACGGAGGGGAGGAGAGCGGAGCGCTGCCAAAATCAGCAAGAAAGGCGGAAAGAAAGGGATTGGGGCTGCACGCTGTCTGCGGGTGGCAGTCAGGAAAGGCGGACAATAGACAATAGGTGCAGGAGTTGGCCATTCTGCCCTTCCAGCCTGCACCACCATTCAATATGATCATGGCTGATCATCCTTAATCAGTATCCTGTTCCTGCCTTATCTCCATAACCCTTGATTCCACTATCCTTGAGAGCTCTATCCAACTCTTTCTTAAATGAATCCAGAGACTGGGCCTCCACTGCCCTCTGGGGCAGAGCATTCCACACAGCCACCACTCTCTGGGTGAAGAAGTTTCTCCTCATCTCTGTCCTAAATGGTCTACCCCGTATTTTTAAGCTGTGTCCTCTGTTTCGGCACTCACCCCGCAGCGGAAACATGTTGCCTGCCGCCAGAGTGTCCAATCCTTTGATCATCTTATATGTCTCAACCAGATCCCCTCTCAGTCTTCTAAACTCAAGGGTACACAAGCCCAGTCGCTCCAGTCTTTCAGTGTAAGGTAATCCCGCCATTCCAGGAATTGACCTCGTGAACCTACGCTGCATTCCCTCAATAGCCAGAATGTCTCTCCTCAAATTTGGAGACCAGAACTGCACACAGTACTCCAGGTGTGGTCTCACCAGGGCCCTGTACAGCTGCAGAAGGACCTCTTTGCTTCTATACTCAATCCCTCTTGTTATGAAGGCCAGCATGCTATTAGCCTTCTTCACTACCTGCTGTACCTGCATGCTTACCTTCATTGAGTGGTGTACAAGAACCCCCAGATCTCTCTGTACTGCCCCTTTACCTAAATTGATTCCACTTAGGTGGTAATCTGCCTTCCTGTTCTTGCCACCAAAGTGGATAAGGATCCATTTATCCACGTGAAAGTGCATCTGCCATGCATCTGAGCACTCACCTAACTTGTCCAGGTCACCCTGTAATCTCCTAAGATCCTCATCACATTTCACCCTGCCACCCAGCTGATGAAATTTGCGAATGTTATTGCTAATACCATCTTGTATATCCTGAAGATAGATTGTAAAAAGCTGCGGTCCCAGTACTGATCCGTGCGGTACCCCACTGGTCAGTGCCCGGCATTCCGAAATGGAGGGGTGGAGGAGTGTGGAAGGATGAGAGAATGCAGGCTGCGGCCCTATGAAGCAGGGGGAGGGCTTGCAGTTGGCCTGTGTGGGGATGTGGGAGACTACAGGAGCCTGGTGGGCAAGGGCTGGCTGAAAGGCAGCTGGAGGGACGGAGGGAGGGAAGCACGCACGGAGGAGGAAGAGCAAAGAGAAAAGAGAAAAAAAAGCCAAAGGGGATAAAGAGAAAGAGCAAGAAAGAAAATGTGGCTGGCCAGCACGCCTTGAAGTAGGGAGAAAAGGCAGGGGCCAGCGCCTACGGCCATACTAGTCTGAAAACGCCCGATCTTGTCTGATCTCGGAAGCTAAGCAGACTCAGGCCTGGTTAGTACTTGGATGGGAGACCGCCTGGGAGTACCAGGTGCAGTAGGCTTTTTCCGCCAGCAGTGGCTGCTCAAGTCACCCCTCTGCACTTGTCTTGTGCCAGGCAATGGAGCGGCAGGTTATTTTTGCTGCTGCTGCTGTGCCTGGCATCAGTCTCCTGCAGGCACGAGACACGGAGGGGAGGAGAGCGGAGCGCTGCCAAAATCAGCAAGAAAGGCGGAAAGAAAGGGATTGGGGCTGCACGCTGTCTGCGGGTGGCAGTCAGGAAAGGCGGACAATAGACAATAGGTGCAGGAGTTGGCCATTCTGCCCTTCCAGCCTGCACCACCATTCAATATGATCATGGCTGATCATCCTTAATCAGTATCCTGTTCCTGCCTTATCTCCATAACCCTTGATTCCACTATCCTTGAGAGCTCTATCCAACTCTTTCTTAAATGAATCCAGAGACTGGGCCTCCACTGCCCTCTGGGGCAGAGCATTCCACACAGCCACCACTCTCTGGGTGAAGAAGTTTCTCCTCATCTCTGTCCTAAATGGTCTACCCCGTATTTTTAAGCTGTGTCCTCTGTTTCGGCACTCACCCCGCAGCGGAAACATGTTGCCTGCCGCCAGAGTGTCCAATCCTTTGATCATCTTATATGTCTCAACCAGATCCCCTCTCAGTCTTCTAAACTCAAGGGTACACAAGCCCAGTCGCTCCAGTCTTTCAGTGTAAGGTAATCCCGCCATTCCAGGAATTGACCTCGTGAACCTACGCTGCATTCCCTCAATAGCCAGAATGTCTCTCCTCAAATTTGGAGACCAGAACTGCACACAGTACTCCAGGTGTGGTCTCACCAGGGCCCTGTACAGCTGCAGAAGGACCTCTTTGCTTCTATACTCAATCCCTCTTGTTATGAAGGCCAGCATGCTATTAGCCTTCTTCACTACCTGCTGTACCTGCATGCTTACCTTCATTGAGTGGTGTACAAGAACCCCCAGATCTCTCTGTACTGCCCCTTTACCTAAATTGATTCCACTTAGGTGGTAATCTGCCTTCCTGTTCTTGCCACCAAAGTGGATAAGGATCCATTTATCCACGTGAAAGTGCATCTGCCATGCATCTGAGCACTCACCTAACTTGTCCAGGTCACCCTGTAATCTCCTAACATCCTCATCACATTTCACCCTGCCACCCAGCTGATGAAATTTGCGAATGTTATTGCTAATACCATCTTGTATATCCTGAAGATAGATTGTAAAAAGCTGCGGTCCCAGTACTGATCCGTGCGGTACCCCACTGGTCAGTGCCCGGCATTCCGAAATGGAGGGGTGGAGGAGTGTGGAAGGATGAGAGAATGCAGGCTGCGGCCCTATGAAGCAGGGGGAGGGCTTGCAGTTGGCCTGTGTGGGGATGTGGGAGACTACAGGAGCCTGGTGGGCAAGGGCTGGCCTGAAAGGCAGCTGGAGGGACGGAGGGAGGGAAGCACGCACGGAGGAGGAAGAGCAAAGAGAAAAGAGAAAAAAAAGCCAAAGGGGATAAAGAGAAAGAGCAAGAAAGAAAATGTGGCTGGCCAGCACGCCTTGAAGTAGGGAGAAAAGGCAGGGGCCAGCGCCTACGGCCATACTAGTCTGAAAACGCCCGATCTCGTCTGATCTCGGAAGCTAAGCAGACTCAGGCCTGGTTAGTACTTGGATGGGAGACCGCCTGGGAGTACCAGGTGCAGTAGGCTTTTTCCGCCAGCAGTGGCTGCTCAAGTCACCCCTCTGCACTTGTCTTGTGCCAGGCAATGGAGCGGCAGGTTATTTTTGCTGCTGCTGCTGTGCCTGGCATCAGTCTCCTGCAGGCACGAGACACGGAGGGGAGGAGAGCGGAGCGCTGCCAAAATCAGCAAGAAAGGCGGAAAGAAAGGGATTGGGGCTGCACGCTGTCTGCGGGTGGCAGTCAGGAAAGGCGGACAATAGACAATAGGTGCAGGAGTTGGCCATTCTGCCCTTCCAGCCTGCACCACCATTCAATATGATCATGGCTGATCATCCTTAATCAGTATCCTGTTCCTGCCTTATCTCCATAACCCTTGATTCCACTATCCTTGAGAGCTCTATCCAACTCTTTCTTAAATGAATCCAGAGACTGGGCCTCCACTGCCCTCTGGGGCAGAGCATTCCACACAGCCACCACTCTCTGGGTGAAGAAGTTTCTCCTCATCTCTGTCCTAAATGGTCTACCCCGTATTTTTAAGCTGTGTCCTCTGTTTCGGCACTCACCCCGCAGCGGAAACATGTTGCCTGCCGCCAGAGTGTCCAATCCTTTGATCATCTTATATGTCTCAACCAGATCCCCTCTCAGTCTTCTAAACTCAAGGGTACACAAGCCCAGTCGCTCCAGTCTTTCAGTGTAAGGTAATCCCGCCATTCCAGGAATTGACCTCGTGAACCTACGCTGCATTCCCTCAATAGCCAGAATGTCTCTCCTCAAATTTGGAGACCAGAACTGCACACAGTACTCCAGGTGTGGTCTCACCAGGGCCCTGTACAGCTGCAGAAGGACCTCTTTGCTTCTATACTCAATCCCTCTTGTTATGAAGGCCAGCATGCTATTAGCCTTCTTCACTACCTGCTGTACCTGCATGCTTACCTTCATTGAGTGGTGTACAAGAACCCCCAGATCTCTCTGTACTGCCCCTTTACCTAAATTGATTCCACTTAGGTGGTAATCTGCCTTCCTGTTCTTGCCACCAAAGTGGATAAGGATCCATTTATCCACGTGAAAGTGCATCTGCCATGCATCTGAGCACTCACCTAACTTGTCCAGGTCACCCTGTAATCTCCTAACATCCTCATCACATTTCACCCTGCCACCCAGCTGATGAAATTTGCGAATGTTATTGCTAATACCATCTTGTATATCCTGAAGATAGATTGTAAAAAGCTGCGGTCCCAGTACTGATCCGTGCGGTACCCCACTGGTCAGTGCCCGGCATTCCGAAATGGAGGGGTGGAGGAGTGTGGAAGGATGAGAGAATGCAGGCTGCGGCCCTATGAAGCAGGGGGAGGGCTTGCAGTTGGCCTGTGTGGGGATGTGGGAGACTACAGGAGCCTGGTGGGCAAGGGCTGGCCTGAAAGGCAGCTGGAGGGACGGAGGGAGGGAAGCACGCACGGAGGAGGAAGAGCAAAGAGAAAAGAGAAAAAAAAGCCAAAGGGGATAAAGAGAAAGAGCAAGAAAGAAAATGTGGCTGGCCAGCACGCCTTGAAGTAGGGAGAAAAGGCAGGGGCCAGCGCCTACGGCCATACTAGTCTGAAAACGCCCGATCTCGTCTGATCTCGGAAGCTAAGCAGACTCAGGCCTGGTTAGTACTTGGATGGGAGACCGCCTGGGAATACCAGGTGCAGTAGGCTTTTTCCGCCAGCAGTGGCTGCTCAAGTCACCCCTCTGCACTTGTCTTGTGCCAGGCAATGGAGCGGCAGGTTATTTTTGCTGCTGCTGCTGTGCCTGGCATCAGTCTCCTGCAGGCACGAGACACGGAGGGGAGGAGAGCGGAGCGCTGCCAAAATCAGCAAGAAAGGCGGAAAGAAAGGGATTGGGGCTGCACGCTGTCTGCGGGTGGCAGTCAGGAAAGGCGGACAATAGACAATAGGTGCAGGAGTTGGCCATTCTGCCCTTCCAGCCTGCACCACCATTCAATATGATCATGGCTGATCATCCTTAATCAGTATCCTGTTCCTGCCTTATCTCCATAACCCTTGATTCCACTATCCTTGAGAGCTCTATCCAACTCTTTCTTAAATGAATCCAGAGACTGGGCCTCCACTGCCCTCTGGGGCAGAGCATTCCACACAGCCACCACTCTCTGGGTGAAGAAGTTTCTCCTCATCTCTGTCCTAAATGGTCTACCCCGTATTTTTAAGCTGTGTCCTCTGTTTCGGCGCTCACCCCGCAGCGGAAACATGTTGCCTGCCGCCAGAGTGTCCAATCCTTTGATCATCTTATATGTCTCAACCAGATCCCCTCTCAGTCTTCTAAACTCAAGGGTACACAAGCCCAGTCGCTCCAGTCTTTCAGTGTAAGGTAATCCCGCCATTCCAGGAATTGACCTCGTGAACCTACGCTGCATTCCCTCAATAGCCAGAATGTCTCTCCTCAAATTTGGAGACCAGAACTGCACACAGTACTCCAGGTGTGGTCTCACCAGGGCCCTGTACAGCTGCAGAAGGACCTCTTTGCTTCTATACTCAATCCCTCTTGTTATGAAGGCCAGCATGCTATTAGCCTTCTTCACTACCTGCTGTACCTGCATGCTTACCTTCATTGAGTGGTGTACAAGAACCCCCAGATCTCTCTGTACTGCCCCTTTACCTAAATTGATTCCACTTAGGTGGTAATCTGCCTTCCTGTTCTTGCCACCAAAGTGGATAAGGATCCATTTATCCACGTGAAAGTGCATCTGCCATGCATCTGAGCACTCACCTAACTTGTCCAGGTCACCCTGTAATCTCCTAAGATCCTCATCACATTTCACCCTGCCACCCAGCTGATGAAATTTGCGAATGTTATTGCTAATACCATCTTGTATATCCTGAAGATAGATTGTAAAAAGCTGCGGTCCCAGTACTGATCCGTGCGGTACCCCACTGGTCAGTGCCTGGCATTCCGAAATGGAGGGGTGGAGGAGTGTGGAAGGATGAGAGAATGCAGGCTGCGGCCCTATGAAGCAGGGGGAGGGCTTGCAGTTGGCCTGTGTGGGGATGTGGGAGACTACAGGAGCCTGGTGGGCAAGGGCTGGCTGAAAGGCAGCTGGAGGGACGGAGGGAGGGAAGCACGCACGGAGGAGGAAGAGCAAAGAGAAAAGAGAAAAAAAAGCCAAAGGGGATAAAGAGAAAGAGCAAGAAAGAAAATGTGGCTGGCCAGCACGCCTTGAAGTAGGGAGAAAAGGCAGGGGCCAGCGCCTACGGCCATACTAGTCTGAAAACGCCCGATCTTGTCTGATCTCGGAAGCTAAGCAGACTCAGGCCTGGTTAGTACTTGGATGGGAGACCGCCTGGGAGTACCAGGTGCAGTAGGCTTTTTCCGCCAGCAGTGGCTGCTCAAGTCACCCCTCTGCACTTGTCTTGTGCCAGGCAATGGAGCGGCAGGTTATTTTTGCTGCTGCTGCTGTGCCTGGCATCAGTCTCCTGCAGGCACGAGACACGGAGGGGAGGAGAGCGGAGCGCTGCCAAAATCAGCAAGAAAGGCGGAAAGAAAGGGATTGGGGCTGCACGCTGTCTGCGGGTGGCAGTCAGGAAAGGCGGACAATAGACAATAGGTGCAGGAGTTGGCCATTCTGCCCTTCCAGCCTGCACCACCATTCAATATGATCATGGCTGATCATCCTTAATCAGTATCCTGTTCCTGCCTTATCTCCATAACCCTTGATTCCACTATCCTTGAGAGCTCTATCCAACTCTTTCTTAAATGAATCCAGAGACTGGGCCTCCACTGCCCTCTGGGGCAGAGCATTCCACACAGCCACCACTCTCTGGGTGAAGAAGTTTCTCCTCATCTCTGTCCTAAATGGTCTACCCCGTATTTTTAAGCTGTGTCCTCTGTTTCGGCACTCACCCCGCAGCGGAAACATGTTGCCTGCCGCCAGAGTGTCCAATCCTTTGATCATCTTATATGTCTCAACCAGATCCCCTCTCAGTCTTCTAAACTCAAGGGTACACAAGCCCAGTCGCTCCAGTCTTTCAGTGTAAGGTAATCCCGCCATTCCAGGAATTGACCTCGTGAACCTACGCTGCATTCCCTCAATAGCCAGAATGTCTCTCCTCAAATTTGGAGACCAGAACTGCACACAGTACTCCAGGTGTGGTCTCACCAGGGCCCTGTACAGCTGCAGAAGGACCTCTTTGCTTCTATACTCAATCCCTCTTGTTATGAAGGCCAGCATGCTATTAGCCTTCTTCACTACCTGCTGTACCTGCATGCTTACCTTCATTGAGTGGTGTACAAGAACCCCCAGATCTCTCTGTACTGCCCCTTTACCTAAATTGATTCCACTTAGGTGGTAATCTGCCTTCCTGTTCTTGCCACCAAAGTGGATAAGGATCCATTTATCCACGTGAAAGTGCATCTGCCATGCATCTGAGCACTCACCTAACTTGTCCAGGTCACCCTGTAATCTCCTAAGATCCTCATCACATTTCACCCTGCCACCCAGCTGATGAAATTTGCGAATGTTATTGCTAATACCATCTTGTATATCCTGAAGATAGATTGTAAAAAGCTGCAGTCCCAGTACTGATCCGTGCGGTACCCCACTGGTCAGTGCCCGGCATTCCGAAATGGAGGGGTGGAGGAGTGTGGAAGGATGAGAGAATGCAGGCTGCGGCCCTATGAAGCAGGGGGAGGGCTTGCAGTTGGCCTGTGTGGGGATGTGGGAGACTACAGGAGCCTGGTGGGCAAGGGCTGGCTGAAAGGCAGCTGGAGGGACGGAGGGAGGGAAGCACGCACGGAGGAGGAAGAGCAAAGAGAAAAGAGAAAAAAAAGCCAAAGGGGATAAAGAGAAAGAGCAAGAAAGAAAATGTGGCTGGCCAGCACGCCTTGAAGTAGGGAGAAAAGGCAGGGGCCAGCGCCTACGGCCATACTAGTCTGAAAACGCCCGATCTTGTCTGATCTCGGAAGCTAAGCAGACTCAGGCCTGGTTAGTACTTGGATGGGAGACCGCCTGGGAGTACCAGGTGCAGTAGGCTTTTTCCGCCAGCAGTGGCTGCTCAAGTCACCCCTCTGCACTTGTCTTGTGCCAGGCAATGGAGCGGCAGGTTATTTTTGCTGCTGCTGCTGTGCCTGGCATCAGTCTCCTGCAGGCACGAGACACGGAGGGGAGGAGAGCGGAGCGCTGCCAAAATCAGCAAGAAAGGCGGAAAGAAAGGGATTGGGGCTGCACGCTGTCTGCGGGTGGCAGTCAGGAAAGGCGGACAATAGACAATAGGTGCAGGAGTTGGCCATTCTGCCCTTCCAGCCTGCACCACCATTCAATATGATCATGGCTGATCATCCTTAATCAGTATCCTGTTCCTGCCTTATCTCCATAACCCTTGATTCCACTATCCTTGAGAGCTCTATCCAACTCTTTCTTAAATGAATCCAGAGACTGGGCCTCCACTGCCCTCTGGGGCAGAGCATTCCACACAGCCACCACTCTCTGGGTGAAGAAGTTTCTCCTCATCTCTGTCCTAAATGGTCTACCCCGTATTTTTAAGCTGTGTCCTCTGTTTCGGCGCTCACCCCGCAGCGGAAACATGTTGCCTGCCGCCAGAGTGTCCAATCCTT
Organism: Chiloscyllium plagiosum; assembly: GCF_037043375.1. Lineage (NCBI taxonomy): Eukaryota > Metazoa > Chordata > Chondrichthyes > Orectolobiformes > Hemiscylliidae > Chiloscyllium > Chiloscyllium plagiosum. The sequence goes on along the minus strand of NW_028270141.1, from coordinate 142,138,414 downwards.
TGATCATCTTATATGTCTCAACCAGATCCCCTCTCAGTCTTCTAAACTCAAGGGTACACAAGCCCAGTCGCTCCAGTCTTTCAGTGTAAGGTAATCCCGCCATTCCAGGAATTGACCTCGTGAACCTACGCTGCATTCCCTCAATAGCCAGAATGTCTCTCCTCAAATTTGGAGACCAGAACTGCACACAGTACTCCAGGTGTGGTCTCACCAGGGCCCTGTACAGCTGCAGAAGGACCTCTTTGCTTCTATACTCAATCCCTCTTGTTATGAAGGCCAGCATGCTATTAGCCTTCTTCACTACCTGCTGTACCTGCATGCTTACCTTCATTGAGTGGTGTACAAGAACCCCCAGATCTCTCTGTACTGCCCCTTTACCTAAATTGATTCCACTTAGGTGGTAATCTGCCTTCCTGTTCTTGCCACCAAAGTGGATAAGGATCCATTTATCCACGTGAAAGTGCATCTGCCATGCATCTGAGCACTCACCTAACTTGTCCAGGTCACCCTGTAATCTCCTAAGATCCTCATCACATTTCACCCTGCCACCCAGCTGATGAAATTTGCGAATGTTATTGCTAATACCATCTTGTATATCCTGAAGATAGATTGTAAAAAGCTGCGGTCCCAGTACTGATCCGTGCGGTACCCCACTGGTCAGTGCCTGGCATTCCGAAATGGAGGGGTGGAGGAGTGTGGAAGGATGAGAGAATGCAGGCTGCGGCCCTATGAAGCAGGGGGAGGGCTTGCAGTTGGCCTGTGTGGGGATGTGGGAGACTACAGGAGCCTGGTGGGCAAGGGCTGGCTGAAAGGCAGCTGGAGGGACGGAGGGAGGGAAGCACGCACGGAGGAGGAAGAGCAAAGAGAAAAGAGAAAAAAAAGCCAAAGGGGATAAAGAGAAAGAGCAAGAAAGAAAATGTGGCTGGCCAGCACGCCTTGAAGTAGGGAGAAAAGGCAGGGGCCAGCGCCTACGGCCATACTAGTCGGAAAACACCCGATCTCGTCTGATCTCGGAAGCTAAGCAGACTCAGGCCTGGTTAGTACTTGGATGGGAGACCGCCTGGGAATACCAGGTGCAGTAGGCTTTTTCCGCCAGCAGTGGCTGCTCAAGTCACCCCTCTGCACTTGTCTTGTGCCAGGCAATGGAGCGGCAGGTTATTTTTGCTGCTGCTGCTGTGCCTGGCATCAGTCTCCTGCAGGCACGAGACACGGAGGGGAGGAGAGCGGAGCGCTGCCAAAATCAGCAAGAAAGGCGGAAAGAAAGGGATTGGGGCTGCACGCTGTCTGCGGGTGGCAGTCAGGAAAGGCGGACAATAGACAATAGGTGCAGGAGTTGGCCATTCTGCCCTTCCAGCCTGCACCACCATTCAATATGATCATGGCTGATCATCCTTAATCAGTATCCTGTTCCTGCCTTATCTCCATAACCCTTGATTCCACTATCCTTGAGAGCTCTATCCAACTCTTTCTTAAATGAATCCAGAGACTGGGCCTCCACTGCCCTCTGGGGCAGAGCATTCCACACAGCCACCACTCTCTGGGTGAAGAAGTTTCTCCTCATCTCTGTCCTAAATGGTCTACCCCGTATTTTTAAGCTGTGTCCTCTGTTTCGGCACTCACCCCGCAGCGGAAACATGTTGCCTGCCGCCAGAGTGTCCAATCCTTTGATCATCTTATATGTCTCAACCAGATCCCCTCTCAGTCTTCTAAACTCAAGGGTACACAAGCCCAGTCGCTCCAGTCTTTCAGTGTAAGGTAATCCCGCCATTCCAGGAATTGACCTCGTGAACCTACGCTGCATTCCCTCAATAGCCAGAATGTCTCTCCTCAAATTTGGAGACCAGAACTGCACACAGTACTCCAGGTGTGGTCTCACCAGGGCCCTGTACAGCTGCAGAAGGACCTCTTTGCTTCTATACTCAATCCCTCTTGTTATGAAGGCCAGCATGCTATTAGCCTTCTTCACTACCTGCTGTACCTGCATGCTTACCTTCATTGAGTGGTGTACAAGAACCCCCAGATCTCTCTGTACTGCCCCTTTACCTAAATTGATTCCACTTAGGTGGTAATCTGCCTTCCTGTTCTTGCCACCAAAGTGGATAAGGATCCATTTATCCACGTGAAAGTGCATCTGCCATGCATCTGAGTACTCACCTAACTTGTCCAGGTCACCCTGTAATCTCCTAACATCCTCATCACATTTCACCCTGCCACCCAGCTGATGAAATTTGCGAATGTTATTGCTAATACCATCTTGTATATCCTGAAGATAGATTGTAAAAAGCTGCGGTCCCAGTACTGATCCGTGCGGTACCCCACTGGTCAGTGCCCGGCATTCCGAAATGGAGGGGTGGAGGAGTGTGGAAGGATGAGAGAATGCAGGCTGCGGCCCTATGAAGCAGGGGGAGGGCTTGCAGTTGGCCTGTGTGGGGATGTGGGAGACTACAGGAGCCTGGTGGGCAAGGGCTGGCTGAAAGGCAGCTGGAGGGACGGAGGGAGGGAAGCACGCACGGAGGAGGAAGAGCAAAGAGAAAAGAGAAAAAAAAGCCAAAGGGGATAAAGAGAAAGAGCAAGAAAGAAAATGTGGCTGGCCAGCACGCCTTGAAGTAGGGAGAAAAGGCAGGGGCCAGCGCCTACGGCCATACTAGTCTGAAAACGTCTGATCTCGGAAGCTAAGCAGACTCAGGCCTGGTTAGTACTTGGATGGGAGACAGCCTGGGAATACCAGGTGCAGTAGGCTTTTTCCGCCAGCAGTGGCTGCTCAAGTCACCCCTCTGCACTTGTCTTGTGCCAGGCAATGGAGCGGCAGGTTATTTTTGCTGCTGCTGCTGTGCCTGGCATCAGTCTCCTGCAGGCACGAGACACGGAGGGGAGGAGAGCGGAGCGCTGCCAAAATCAGCAAGAAAGGCGGAAAGAAAGGGATTGGGGCTGCACGCTGTCTGCGGGTGGCAGTCAGGAAAGGCGGACAATAGACAATAGGTGCAGGAGTTGGCCATTCTGCCCTTCCAGCCTGCACCACCATTCAATATGATCATGGCTGATCATCCTTAATCAGTATCCTGTTCCTGCCTTATCTCCATAACCCTTGATTCCACTATCCTTGAGAGCTCTATCCAACTCTTTCTTAAATGAATCCAGAGACTGGGCCTCCACTGCCCTCTGGGGCAGAGCATTCCACACAGCCACCACTCTCTGGGTGAAGAAGTTTCTCCTCATCTCTGTCCTAAATGGTCTACCCCGTATTTTTAAGCTGTGTCCTCTGTTTCGGCACTCACCCCGCAGCGGAAACATGTTGCCTGCCGCCAGAGTGTCCAATCCTTTGATCATCTTATATGTCTCAACCAGATCCCCTCTCAGTCTTCTAAACTCAAGGGTACACAAGCCCAGTCGCTCCAGTCTTTCAGTGTAAGGTAATCCCGCCATTCCAGGAATTGACCTCGTGAACCTACGCTGCATTCCCTCAATAGCCAGAATGTCTCTCCTCAAATTTGGAGACCAGAACTGCACACAGTACTCCAGGTGTGGTCTCACCAGGGCCCTGTACAGCTGCAGAAGGACCTCTTTGCTTCTATACTCAATCCCTCTTGTTATGAAGGCCAGCATGCTATTAGCCTTCTTCACTACCTGCTGTACCTGCATGCTTACCTTCATTGAGTGGTGTACAAGAACCCCCAGATCTCTCTGTACTGCCCCTTTACCTAAATTGATTCCACTTAGGTGGTAATCTGCCTTCCTGTTCTTGCCACCAAAGTGGATAAGGATCCATTTATCCACGTGAAAGTGCATCTGCCATGCATCTGAGCACTCACCTAACTTGTCCAGGTCACCCTGTAATCTCCTAACATCCTCATCACATTTCACCCTGCCACCCAGCTGATGAAATTTGCGAATGTTATTGCTAATACCATCTTGTATATCCTGAAGATAGATTGTAAAAAGCTGCGGTCCCAGTACTGATCCGTGCGGTACCCCACTGGTCAGTGCCCGGCATTCCGAAATGGAGGGGTGGAGGAGTGTGGAAGGATGAGAGAATGCAGGCTGCGGCCCTATGAAGCAGGGGGAGGGCTTGCAGTTGGCCTGTGTGGGGATGTGGGAGACTACAGGAGCCTGGTGGGCAAGGGCTGGCCTGAAAGGCAGCTGGAGGGACGGAGGGAGGGAAGCACGCACGGAGGAGGAAGAGCAAAGAGAAAAGAGAAAAAAAAGCCAAAGGGGATAAAGAGAAAGAGCAAGAAAGAAAATGTGGCTGGCCAGCACGCCTTGAAGTAGGGAGAAAAGGCAGGGGCCAGCGCCTACGGCCATACTAGTCTGAAAACGCCCGATCTCGTCTGATCTCGGAAGCTAAGCAGACTCAGGCCTGGTTAGTACTTGGATGGGAGACCGCCTGGGAATACCAGGTGCAGTAGGCTTTTTCCGCCAGCAGTGGCTGCTCAAGTCACCCCTCTGCACTTGTCTTGTGCCAGGCAATGGAGCGGCAGGTTATTTTTGCTGCTGCTGCTGTGCCTGGCATCAGTCTCCTGCAGGCACGAGACACGGAGGGGAGGAGAGCGGAGCGCTGCCAAAATCAGCAAGAAAGGCGGAAAGAAAGGGATTGGGGCTGCACGCTGTCTGCGGGTGGCAGTCAGGAAAGGCGGACAATAGACAATAGGTGCAGGAGTTGGCCATTCTGCCCTTCCAGCCTGCACCACCATTCAATATGATCATGGCTGATCATCCTTAATCAGTATCCTGTTCCTGCCTTATCTCTATAACCCTTGATTCCACTATCCTTGAGAGCTCTATCCAACTCTTTCTTAAATGAATCCAGAGACTGGGCCTCCACTGCCCTCTGGGGCAGAGCATTCCACACAGCCACCACTCTCTGGGTGAAGAAGTTTCTCCTCATCTCTGTCCTAAATGGTCTACCCCGTATTTTTAAGCTGTGTCCTCTGTTTCGGCACTCACCCCGCAGCGGAAACATGTTGCCTGCCGCCAGAGTGTCCAATCCTTTGATCATCTTATATGTCTCAACCAGATCCCCTCTCAGTCTTCTAAACTCAAGGGTACACAAGCCCAGTCGCTCCAGTCTTTCAGTGTAAGGTAATCCCGCCATTCCAGGAATTGACCTCGTGAACCTACGCTGCATTCCCTCAATAGCCAGAATGTCTCTCCTCAAATTTGGAGACCAGAACTGCACACAGTACTCCAGGTGTGGTCTCACCAGGGCCCTGTACAGCTGCAGAAGGACCTCTTTGCTTCTATACTCAATCCCTCTTGTTATGAAGGCCAGCATGCTATTAGCCTTCTTCACTACCTGCTGTACCTGCATGCTTACCTTCATTGAGTGGTGTACAAGAACCCCCAGATCTCTCTGTACTGCCCCTTTACCTAAATTGATTCCACTTAGGTGGTAATCTGCCTTCCTGTTCTTGCCACCAAAGTGGATAAGGATCCATTTATCCACGTGAAAGTGCATCTGCCATGCATCTGAGCACTCACCTAACTTGTCCAGGTCACCCTGTAATCTCCTAAGATCCTCATCACATTTCACCCTGCCACCCAGCTGATGAAATTTGCGAATGTTATTGCTAATACCATCTTGTATATCCTGAAGATAGATTGTAAAAAGCTGCGGTCCCAGTACTGATCCGTGCGGTACCCCACTGGTCAGTGCCCGGCATTCCGAAATGGAGGGGTGGAGGAGTGTGGAAGGATGAGAGAATGCAGGCTGCGGCCCTATGAAGCAGGGGGAGGGCTTGCAGTTGGCCTGTGTGGGGATGTGGGAGACTACAGGAGCCTGGTGGGCAAGGGCTGGCCTGAAAGGCAGCTGGAGGGACGGAGGGAGGGAAGCACGCACGGAGGAGGAAGAGCAAAGAGAAAAGAGAAAAAAAAGCCAAAGGGGATAAAGAGAAAGAGCAAGAAAGAAAATGTGGCTGGCCAGCACGCCTTGAAGTAGGGAGAAAAGGCAGGGGCCAGCGCCTACGGCCATACTAGTCTGAAAACGCCCGATCTCGTCTGATCTCGGAAGCTAAGCAGACTCAGGCCTGGTTAGTACTTGGATGGGAGACCGCCTGGGAATACCAGGTGCAGTAGGCTTTTTCCGCCAGCAGTGGCTGCTCAAGTCACCCCTCTGCACTTGTCTTGTGCCAGGCAATGGAGCGGCAGGTTATTTTTGCTGCTGCTGCTGTGCCTGGCATCAGTCTCCTGCAGGCACGAGACACGGAGGGGAGGAGAGCGGAGCGCTGCCAAAATCAGCAAGAAAGGCGGAAAGAAAGGGATTGGGGCTGCACGCTGTCTGCGGGTGGCAGTCAGGAAAGGCGGACAATAGACAATAGGTGCAGGAGTTGGCCATTCTGCCCTTCCAGCCTGCACCACCATTCAATATGATCATGGCTGATCATCCTTAATCAGTATCCTGTTCCTGCCTTATCTCCATAACCCTTGATTCCACTATCCTTGAGAGCTCTATCCAACTCTTTCTTAAATGAATCCAGAGACTGGGCCTCCACTGCCCTCTGGGGCAGAGCATTCCACACAGCCACCACTCTCTGGGTGAAGAAGTTTCTCCTCATCTCTGTCCTAAATGGTCTACCCCGTATTTTTAAGCTGTGTCCTCTGTTTCGGCACTCACCCCGCAGCGGAAACATGTTGCCTGCCGCCAGAGTGTCCAATCCTTTGATCATCTTATATGTCTCAACCAGATCCCCTCTCAGTCTTCTAAACTCAAGGGTACACAAGCCCAGTCGCTCCAGTCTTTCAGTGTAAGGTAATCCCGCCATTCCAGGAATTGACCTCGTGAACCTACGCTGCATTCCCTCAATAGCCAGAATGTCTCTCCTCAAATTTGGAGACCAGAACTGCACACAGTACTCCAGGTGTGGTCTCACCAGGGCCCTGTACAGCTGCAGAAGGACCTCTTTGCTTCTATACTCAATCCCTCTTGTTATGAAGGCCAGCATGCTATTAGCCTTCTTCACTACCTGCTGTACCTGCATGCTTACCTTCATTGAGTGGTGTACAAGAACCCCCAGATCTCTCTGTACTGCCCCTTTACCTAAATTGATTCCACTTAGGTGGTAATCTGCCTTCCTGTTCTTGCCACCAAAGTGGATAAGGATCCATTTATCCACGTGAAAGTGCATCTGCCATGCATCTGAGCACTCACCTAACTTGTCCAGGTCACCCTGTAATCTCCTAAGATCCTCATCACATTTCACCCTGCCACCCAGCTGATGAAATTTGCGAATGTTATTGCTAATACCATCTTGTATATCCTGAAGATAGATTGTAAAAAGCTGCGGTCCCAGTACTGATCCGTGCGGTACCCCACTGGTCAGTGCCCGGCATTCCGAAATGGAGGGGTGGAGGAGTGTGGAAGGATGAGAGAATGCAGGCTGCGGCCCTATGAAGCAGGGGGAGGGCTTGCAGTTGGCCTGTGTGGGGATGTGGGAGACTACAGGAGCCTGGTGGGCAAGGGCTGGCCTGAAAGGCAGCTGGAGGGACGGAGGGAGGGAAGCACGCACGGAGGAGGAAGAGCAAAGAGAAAAGAGAAAAAAAAGCCAAAGGGGATAAAGAGAAAGAGCAAGAAAGAAAATGTGGCTGGCCAGCACGCCTTGAAGTAGGGAGAAAAGGCAGGGGCCAGCGCCTACGGCCATACTAGTCTGAAAACACCCGATCTCGTCTGATCTCGGAAGCTAAGCAGACTCAGGCCTGGTTAGTACTTGGATGGGAGACCGCCTGGGAATACCAGGTGCAGTAGGCTTTTTCCGCCAGCAGTGGCTGCTCAAGTCACCCCTCTGCACTTGTCTTGTGCCAGGCAATGGAGCGGCAGGTTATTTTTGCTGCTGCTGCTGTGCCTGGCATCAGTCTCCTGCAGGCACGAGACACGGAGGGGAGGAGAGCGGAGCGCTGCCAAAATCAGCAAGAAAGGCGGAAAGAAAGGGATTGGGGCTGCACGCTGTCTGCGGGTGGCAGTCAGGAAAGGCGGACAATAGACAATAGGTGCAGGAGTTGGCCATTCTGCCCTTCCAGCCTGCACCACCATTCAATATGATCATGGCTGATCATCCTTAATCAGTATCCTGTTCCTGCCTTATCTCCATAACCCTTGATTCCACTATCCTTGAGAGCTCTATCCAACTCTTTCTTAAATGAATCCAGAGACTGGGCCTCCACTGCCCTCTGGGGCAGAGCATTCCACACAGCCACCACTCTCTGGGTGAAGAAGTTTCTCCTCATCTCTGTCCTAAATGGTCTACCCCGTATTTTTAAGCTGTGTCCTCTGTTTCGGCACTCACCCCGCAGCGGAAACATGTTGCCTGCCGCCAGAGTGTCCAATCCTTTGATCATCTTATATGTCTCAACCAGATCCCCTCTCAGTCTTCTAAACTCAAGGGTACACAAGCCCAGTCGCTCCAGTCTTTCAGTGTAAGGTAATCCCGCCATTCCAGGAATTGACCTCGTGAACCTACGCTGCATTCCCTCAATAGCCAGAATGTCTCTCCTCAAATTTGGAGACCAGAACTGCACACAGTACTCCAGGTGTGGTCTCACCAGGGCCCTGTACAGCTGCAGAAGGACCTCTTTGCTTCTATACTCAATCCCTCTTGTTATGAAGGCCAGCATGCTATTAGCCTTCTTCACTACCTGCTGTACCTGCATGCTTACCTTCATTGAGTGGTGTACAAGAACCCCCAGATCTCTCTGTACTGCCCCTTTACCTAAATTGATTCCACTTAGGTGGTAATCTGCCTTCCTGTTCTTGCCACCAAAGTGGATAAGGATCCATTTATCCACGTGAAAGTGCATCTGCCATGCATCTGAGTACTCACCTAACTTGTCCAGGTCACCCTGTAATCTCCTAACATCCTCATCACATTTCACCCTGCCACCCAGCTGATGAAATTTGCGAATGTTATTGCTAATACCATCTTGTATATCCTGAAGATAGATTGTAAAAAGCTGCGGTCCCAGTACTGATCCGTGCGGTACCCCACTGGTCAGTGCCCGGCATTCCGAAATGGAGGGGTGGAGGAGTGTGGAAGGATGAGAGAATGCAGGCTGCGGCCCTATGAAGCAGGGGGAGGGCTTGCAGTTGGCCTGTGTGGGGATGTGGGAGACTACAGGAGCCTGGTGGGCAAGGGCTGGCTGAAAGGCAGCTGGAGGGACGGAGGGAGGGAAGCACGCACGGAGGAGGAAGAGCAAAGAGAAAAGAGAAAAAAAAGCCAAAGGGGATAAAGAGAAAGAGCAAGAAAGAAAATGTGGCTGGCCAGCACGCCTTGAAGTAGGGAGAAAAGGCAGGGGCCAGCGCCTACGGCCATACTAGTCTGAAAACGTCTGATCTCGGAAGCTAAGCAGACTCAGGCCTGGTTAGTACTTGGATGGGAGACCGCCTGGGAATACCAGGTGCAGTAGGCTTTTTCCGCCAGCAGTGGCTGCTCAAGTCACCCCTCTGCACTTGTCTTGTGCCAGGCAATGGAGCGGCAGGTTATTTTTGCTGCTGCTGCTGTGCCTGGCATCAGTCTCCTGCAGGCACGAGACACGGAGGGGAGGAGAGCGGAGCGCTGCCAAAATCAGCAAGAAAGGCGGAAAGAAAGGGATTGGGGCTGCACGCTGTCTGCGGGTGGCAGTCAGGAAAGGCGGACAATAGACAATAGGTGCAGGAGTTGGCCATTCTGCCCTTCCAGCCTGCACCACCATTCAATATGATCATGGCTGATCATCCTTAATCAGTATCCTGTTCCTGCCTTATCTCCATAACCCTTGATTCCACTATCCTTGAGAGCTCTATCCAACTCTTTCTTAAATGAATCCAGAGACTGGGCCTCCACTGCCCTCTGGGGCAGAGCATTCCACACAGCCACCACTCTCTGGGTGAAGAAGTTTCTCCTCATCTCTGTCCTAAATGGTCTACCCCGTATTTTTAAGCTGTGTCCTCTGTTTCGGCACTCACCCCGCAGCGGAAACATGTTGCCTGCCGCCAGAGTGTCCAATCCTTTGATCATCTTATATGTCTCAACCAGATCCCCTCTCAGTCTTCTAAACTCAAGGGTACACAAGCCCAGTCGCTCCAGTCTTTCAGTGTAAGGTAATCCCGCCATTCCAGGAATTGACCTCGTGAACCTACGCTGCATTCCCTCAATAGCCAGAATGTCTCTCCTCAAATTTGGAGACCAGAACTGCACACAGTACTCCAGGTGTGGTCTCACCAGGGCCCTGTACAGCTGCAGAAGGACCTCTTTGCTTCTATACTCAATCCCTCTTGTTATGAAGGCCAGCATGCTATTAGCCTTCTTCACTACCTGCTGTACCTGCATGCTTACCTTCATTGAGTGGTGTACAAGAACCCCCAGATCTCTCTGTACTGCCCCTTTACCTAAATTGATTCCACTTAGGTGGTAATCTGCCTTCCTGTTCTTGCCACCAAAGTGGATAAGGATCCATTTATCCACGTGAAAGTGCATCTGCCATGCATCTGAGCACTCACCTAACTTGTCCAGGTCACCCTGTAATCTCCTAACATCCTCATCACATTTCACCCTGCCACCCAGCTGATGAAATTTGCGAATGTTATTGCTAATACCATCTTGTATATCCTGAAGATAGATTGTAAAAAGCTGCGGTCCCAGTACTGATCCGTGCGGTACCCCACTGGTCAGTGCCCGGCATTCCGAAATGGAGGGGTGGAGGAGTGTGGAAGGATGAGAGAATGCAGGCTGCGGCCCTATGAAGCAGGGGGAGGGCTTGCAGTTGGCCTGTGTGGGGATGTGGGAGACTACAGGAGCCTGGTGGGCAAGGGCTGGCCTGAAAGGCAGCTGGAGGGACGGAGGGAGGGAAGCACGCACGGAGGAGGAAGAGCAAAGAGAAAAGAGAAAAAAAAGCCAAAGGGGATAAAGAGAAAGAGCAAGAAAGAAAATGTGGCTGGCCAGCACGCCTTGAAGTAGGGAGAAAAGGCAGGGGCCAGCGCCTACGGCCATACTAGTCTGAAAACGCCCGATCTCGTCTGATCTCGGAAGCTAAGCAGACTCAGGCCTGGTTAGTACTTGGATGGGAGACCGCCTGGGAATACCAGGTGCAGTAGGCTTTTTCCGCCAGCAGTGGCTGCTCAAGTCACCCCTCTGCACTTGTCTTGTGCCAGGCAATGGAGCGGCAGGTTATTTTTGCTGCTGCTGCTGTGCCTGGCATCAGTCTCCTGCAGGCACGAGACACGGAGGGGAGGAGAGCGGAGCGCTGCCAAAATCAGCAAGAAAGGCGGAAAGAAAGGGATTGGGGCTGCACGCTGTCTGCGGGTGGCAGTCAGGAAAGGCGGACAATAGACAATAGGTGCAGGAGTTGGCCATTCTGCCCTTCCAGCCTGCACCACCATTCAATATGATCATGGCTGATCATCCTTAATCAGTATCCTGTTCCTGCCTTATCTCTATAACCCTTGATTCCACTATCCTTGAGAGCTCTATCCAACTCTTTCTTAAATGAATCCAGAGACTGGGCCTCCACTGCCCTCTGGGGCAGAGCATTCCACACAGCCACCACTCTCTGGGTGAAGAAGTTTCTCCTCATCTCTGTCCTAAATGGTCTACCCCGTATTTTTAAGCTGTGTCCTCTGTTTCGGCACTCACCCCGCAGCGGAAACATGTTGCCTGCCGCCAGAGTGTCCAATCCTTTGATCATCTTATATGTCTCAACCAGATCCCCTCTCAGTCTTCTAAACTCAAGGGTACACAAGCCCAGTCGCTCCAGTCTTTCAGTGTAAGGTAATCCCGCCATTCCAGGAATTGACCTCGTGAACCTACGCTGCATTCCCTCAATAGCCAGAATGTCTCTCCTCAAATTTGGAGACCAGAACTGCACACAGTACTCCAGGTGTGGTCTCACCAGGGCCCTGTACAGCTGCAGAAGGACCTCTTTGCTTCTATACTCAATCCCTCTTGTTATGAAGGCCAGCATGCTATTAGCCTTCTTCACTACCTGCTGTACCTGCATGCTTACCTTCATTGAGTGGTGTACAAGAACCCCCAGATCTCTCTGTACTGCCCCTTTACCTAAATTGATTCCACTTAGGTGGTAATCTGCCTTCCTGTTCTTGCCACCAAAGTGGATAAGGATCCATTTATCCACGTGAAAGTGCATCTGCCATGCATCTGAGCACTCACCTAACTTGTCCAGGTCACCCTGTAATCTCCTAACATCCTCATCACATTTCACCCTGCCACCCAGCTGATGAAATTTGCGAATGTTATTGCTAATACCATCTTGTATATCCTGAAGATAGATTGTAAAAAGCTGCGGTCCCAGTACTGATCCGTGCGGTACCCCACTGGTCAGTGCCCGGCATTCCGAAATGGAGGGGTGGAGGAGTGTGGAAGGATGAGAGAATGCAGGCTGCGGCCCTATGAAGCAGGGGGAGGGCTTGCAGTTGGCCTGTGTGGGGATGTGGGAGACTACAGGAGCCTGGTGGGCAAGGGCTGGCCTGAAAGGCAGCTGGAGGGACGGAGGGAGGGAAGCACGCACGGAGGAGGAAGAGCAAAGAGAAAAGAGAAAAAAAAGCCAAAGGGGATAAAGAGAAAGAGCAAGAAAGAAAATGTGGCTGGCCAGCACGCCTTGAAGTAGGGAGAAAAGGCAGGGGCCAGCGCCTACGGCCATACTAGTCTGAAAACGCCCGATCTCGTCTGATCTCGGAAGCTAAGCAGACTCAGGCCTGGTTAGTACTTGGATGGGAGACCGCCTGGGAATACCAGGTGCAGTAGGCTTTTTCCGCCAGCAGTGGCTGCTCAAGTCACCCCTCTGCACTTGTCTTGTGCCAGGCAATGGAGCGGCAGGTTATTTTTGCTGCTGCTGCTGTGCCTGGCATCAGTCTCCTGCAGGCACGAGACACGGAGGGGAGGAGAGCGGAGCGCTGCCAAAATCAGCAAGAAAGGCGGAAAGAAAGGGATTGGGGCTGCACGCTGTCTGCGGGTGGCAGTCAGGAAAGGCGGACAATAGACAATAGGTGCAGGAGTTGGCCATTCTGCCCTTCCAGCCTGCACCACCATTCAATATGATCATGGCTGATCATCCTTAATCAGTATCCTGTTCCTGCCTTATCTCCATAACCCTTGATTCCACTATCCTTGAGAGCTCTATCCAACTCTTTCTTAAATGAATCCAGAGACTGGGCCTCCACTGCCCTCTGGGGCAGAGCATTCCACACAGCCACCACTCTCTGGGTGAAGAAGTTTCTCCTCATCTCTGTCCTAAATGGTCTACCCCGTATTTTTAAGCTGTGTCCTCTGTTTCGGCACTCACCCCGCAGCGGAAACATGTTGCCTGCCGCCAGAGTGTCCAATCCTTTGATCATCTTATATGTCTCAACCAGATCCCCTCTCAGTCTTCTAAACTCAAGGGTACACAAGCCCAGTCGCTCCAGTCTTTCAGTGTAAGGTAATCCCGCCATTCCAGGAATTGACCTCGTGAACCTACGCTGCATTCCCTCAATAGCCAGAATGTCTCTCCTCAAATTTGGAGACCAGAACTGCACACAGTACTCCAGGTGTGGTCTCACCAGGGCCCTGTACAGCTGCAGAAGGACCTCTTTGCTTCTATACTCAATCCCTCTTGTTATGAAGGCCAGCATGCTATTAGCCTTCTTCACTACCTGCTGTACCTGCATGCTTACCTTCATTGAGTGGTGTACAAGAACCCCCAGATCTCTCTGTACTGCCCCTTTACCTAAATTGATTCCACTTAGGTGGTAATCTGCCTTCCTGTTCTTGCCACCAAAGTGGATAAGGATCCATTTATCCACGTGAAAGTGCATCTGCCATGCATCTGAGCACTCACCTAACTTGTCCAGGTCACCCTGTAATCTCCTAACATCCTCATCACATTTCACCCTGCCACCCAGCTGATGAAATTTGCGAATGTTATTGCTAATACCATCTTGTATATCCTGAAGATAGATTGTAAAAAGCTGCGGTCCCAGTACTGATCCGTGCGGTACCCCACTGGTCAGTGCCCGGCATTCCGAAATGGAGGGGTGGAGGAGTGTGGAAGGATGAGAGAATGCAGGCTGCGGCCCTATGAAGCAGGGGGAGGGCTTGCAGTTGGCCTGTGTGGGGATGTGGGAGACTACAGGAGCCTGGTGGGCAAGGGCTGGCCTGAAAGGCAGCTGGAGGGACGGAGGGAGGGAAGCACGCACGGAGGAGGAAGAGCAAAGAGAAAAGAGAAAAAAAAGCCAAAGGGGATAAAGAGAAAGAGCAAGAAAGAAAATGTGGCTGGCCAGCACGCCTTGAAGTAGGGAGAAAAGGCAGGGGCCAGCGCCTACGGCCATACTAGTCTGAAAACGCCCGATCTCGTCTGATCTCGGAAGCTAAGCAGACTCAGGCCTGGTTAGTACTTGGATGGGAGACCGCCTGGGAATACCAGGTGCAGTAGGCTTTTTCCGCCAGCAGTGGCTGCTCAAGTCACCCCTCTGCACTTGTCTTGTGCCAGGCAATGGAGCGGCAGGTTATTTTTGCTGCTGCTGCTGCTGTGCCTGGCATCAGTCTCCTGCAGGCACGAGACACGGAGGGGAGGAGAGCGGAGCGCTGCCAAAATCAGCAAGAAAGGCGGAAAGAAAGGGATTGGGGCTGCACGCTGTCTGCGGGTGGCAGTCAGGAAAGGCGGACAATAGACAATAGGTGCAGGAGTTGGCCATTCTGCCCTTCCAGCCTGCACCACCATTCAATATGATCATGGCTGATCATCCTTAATCAGTATCCTGTTCCTGCCTTATCTCCATAACCCTTGATTCCACTATCCTTGAGAGCTCTATCCAACTCTTTCTTAAATGAATCCAGAGACTGGGCCTCCACTGCCCTCTGGGGCAGAGCATTCCACACAGCCACCACTCTCTGGGTGAAGAAGTTTCTCCTCATCTCTGTCCTAAATGGTCTACCCCGTATTTTTAAGCTGTGTCCTCTGTTTCGGCACTCACCCCGCAGCGGAAACATGTTGCCTGCCGCCAGAGTGTCCAATCCTTTGATCATCTTATATGTCTCAACCAGATCCCCTCTCAGTCTTCTAAACTCAAGGGTACACAAGCCCAGTCGCTCCAGTCTTTCAGTGTAAGGTAATCCCGCCATTCCAGGAATTGACCTCGTGAACCTACGCTGCATTCCCTCAATAGCCAGAATGTCTCTCCTCAAATTTGGAGACCAGAACTGCACACAGTACTCCAGGTGTGGTCTCACCAGGGCCCTGTACAGCTGCAGAAGGACCTCTTTGCTTCTATACTCAATCCCTCTTGTTATGAAGGCCAGCATGCTATTAGCCTTCTTCACTACCTGCTGTACCTGCATGCTTACCTTCATTGAGTGGTGTACAAGAACCCCCAGATCTCTCTGTACTGCCCCTTTACCTAAATTGATTCCACTTAGGTGGTAATCTGCCTTCCTGTTCTTGCCACCAAAGTGGATAAGGATCCATTTATCCACGTGAAAGTGCATCTGCCATGCATCTGAGCACTCACCTAACTTGTCCAGGTCACCCTGTAATCTCCTAACATCCTCATCACATTTCACCCTGCCACCCAGCTGATGAAATTTGCGAATGTTATTGCTAATACCATCTTGTATATCCTGAAGATAGATTGTAAAAAGCTGCGGTCCCAGTACTGATCCGTGCGGTACCCCACTGGTCAGTGCCCGGCATTCCGAAATGGAGGGGTGGAGGAGTGTGGAAGGATGAGAGAATGCAGGCTGCGGCCCTATGAAGCAGGGGGAGGGCTTGCAGTTGGCCTGTGTGGGGATGTGGGAGACTACAGGAGCCTGGTGGGCAAGGGCTGGCCTGAAAGGCAGCTGGAGGGACGGAGGGAGGGAAGCACGCACGGAGGAGGAAGAGCAAAGAGAAAAGAGAAAAAAAAGCCAAAGGGGATAAAGAGAAAGAGCAAGAAAGAAAATGTGGCTGGCCAGCACGCCTTGAAGTAGGGAGAAAAGGCAGGGGCCAGCACCTACGGCCATACTAGTCTGAAAACGCCCGATCTCGTCTGATCTCGGAAGCTAAGCAGACTCAGGCCTGGTTAGTACTTGGATGGGAGACCGCCTGGGAATACCAGGTGCAGTAGGCTTTTTCCGCCAGCAGTGGCTGCTCAAGTCACCCCTCTGCACTTGTCTTGTGCCAGGCAATGGAGCGGCAGGTTATTTTTGCTGCTGCTGCTGCTGTGCCTGGCATCAGTCTCCTGCAGGCACGAGACACGGAGGGGAGGAGAGCGGAGCGCTGCCAAAATCAGCAAGAAAGGCGGAAAGAAAGGGATTGGGGCTGCACGCTGTCTGCGGGTGGCAGTCAGGAAAGGCGGACAATAGACAATAGGTGCAGGAGTTGGCCATTCTGCCCTTCCAGCCTGCACCACCATTCAATATGATCATGGCTGATCATCCTTAATCAGTATCCTGTTCCTGCCTTATCTCCATAACCCTTGATTCCACTATCCTTGAGAGCTCTATCCAACTCTTTCTTAAATGAATCCAGAGACTGGGCCTCCACTGCCCTCTGGGGCAGAGCATTCCACACAGCCACCACTCTCTGGGTGAAGAAGTTTCTCCTCATCTCTGTCCTAAATGGTCTACCCCGTATTTTTAAGCTGTGTCCTCTGTTTCGGCACTCACCCCGCAGCGGAAACATGTTGCCTGCCGCCAGAGTGTCCAATCCTTTGATCATCTTATATGTCTCAACCAGATCCCCTCTCAGTCTTCTAAACTCAAGGGTACACAAGCCCAGTCGCTCCAGTCTTTCAGTGTAAGGTAATCCCGCCATTCCAGGAATTGACCTCGTGAACCTACGCTGCATTCCCTCAATAGCCAGAATGTCTCTCCTCAAATTTGGAGACCAGAACTGCACACAGTACTCCAGGTGTGGTCTCACCAGGGCCCTGTACAGCTGCAGAAGGACCTCTTTGCTTCTATACTCAATCCCTCTTGTTATGAAGGCCAGCATGCTATTAGCCTTCTTCACTACCTGCTGTACCTGCATGCTTACCTTCATTGAGTGGTGTACAAGAACCCCCAGATCTCTCTGTACTGCCCCTTTACCTAAATTGATTCCACTTAGGTGGTAATCTGCCTTCCTGTTCTTGCCACCAAAGTGGATAAGGATCCATTTATCCACGTGAAAGTGCATCTGCCATGCATCTGAGCACTCACCTAACTTGTCCAGGTCACCCTGTAATCTCCTAACATCCTCATCACATTTCACCCTGCCACCCAGCTGATGAAATTTGCGAATGTTATTGCTAATACCATCTTGTATATCCTGAAGATAGATTGTAAAAAGCTGCGGTCCCAGTACTGATCCGTGCGGTACCCCACTGGTCAGTGCCCGGCATTCCGAAATGGAGGGGTGGAGGAGTGTGGAAGGATGAGAGAATGCAGGCTGCGGCCCTATGAAGCAGGGGGAGGGCTTGCAGTTGGCCTGTGTGGGGATGTGGGAGACTACAGGAGCCTGGTGGGCAAGGGCTGGCCTGAAAGGCAGCTGGAGGGACGGAGGGAGGGAAGCACGCACGGAGGAGGAAGAGCAAAGAGAAAAGAGAAAAAAAAGCCAAAGGGGATAAAGAGAAAGAGCAAGAAAGAAAATGTGGCTGGCCAGCACGCCTTGAAGTAGGGAGAAAAGGCAGGGGCCAGCGCCTACGGCCATACTAGTCTGAAAACGCCCGATCTCGTCTGATCTCGGAAGCTAAGCAGACTCAGGCCTGGTTAGTACTTGGATGGGAGACCGCCTGGGAATACCAGGTGCAGTAGGCTTTTTCCGCCAGCAGTGGCTGCTCAAGTCACCCCTCTGCACTTGTCTTGTGCCAGGCAATGGAGCGGCAGGTTATTTTTGCTGCTGCTGCTGCTGTGCCTGGCATCAGTCTCCTGCAGGCACGAGACACGGAGGGGAGGAGAGCGGAGCGCTGCCAAAATCAGCAAGAAAGGCGGAAAGAAAGGGATTGGGGCTGCACGCTGTCTGCGGGTGGCAGTCAGGAAAGGCGGACAATAGACAATAGGTGCAGGAGTTGGCCATTCTGCCCTTCCAGCCTGCACCACCATTCAATATGATCATGGCTGATCATCCTTAATCAGTATCCTGTTCCTGCCTTATCTCCATAACCCTTGATTCCACTATCCTTGAGAGCTCTATCCAACTCTTTCTTAAATGAATCCAGAGACTGGGCCTCCACTGCCCTCTGGGGCAGAGCATTCCACACAGCCACCACTCTCTGGGTGAAGAAGTTTCTCCTCATCTCTGTCCTAAATGGTCTACCCCGTATTTTTAAGCTGTGTCCTCTGTTTCGGCACTCACCCCGCAGCGGAAACATGTTGCCTGCCGCCAGAGTGTCCAATCCTTTGATCATCTTATATGTCTCAACCAGATCCCCTCTCAGTCTTCTAAACTCAAGGGTACACAAGCCCAGTCGCTCCAGTCTTTCAGTGTAAGGTAATCCCGCCATTCCAGGAATTGACCTCGTGAACCTACGCTGCATTCCCTCAATAGCCAGAATGTCTCTCCTCAAATTTGGAGACCAGAACTGCACACAGTACTCCAGGTGTGGTCTCACCAGGGCCCTGTACAGCTGCAGAAGGACCTCTTTGCTTCTATACTCAATCCCTCTTGTTATGAAGGCCAGCATGCTATTAGCCTTCTTCACTACCTGCTGTACCTGCATGCTTACCTTCATTGAGTGGTGTACAAGAACCCCCAGATCTCTCTGTACTGCCCCTTTACCTAAATTGATTCCACTTAGGTGGTAATCTGCCTTCCTGTTCTTGCCACCAAAGTGGATAAGGATCCATTTATCCACGTGAAAGTGCATCTGCCATGCATCTGAGCACTCACCTAACTTGTCCAGGTCACCCTGTAATCTCCTAACATCCTCATCACATTTCACCCTGCCACCCAGCTGATGAAATTTGCGAATGTTATTGCTAATACCATCTTGTATATCCTGAAGATAGATTGTAAAAAGCTGCGGTCCCAGTACTGATCCGTGCGGTACCCCACTGGTCAGTGCCCGGCATTCCGAAATGGAGGGGTGGAGGAGTGTGGAAGGATGAGAGAATGCAGGCTGCGGCCCTATGAAGCAGGGGGAGGGCTTGCAGTTGGCCTGTGTGGGGATGTGGGAGACTACAGGAGCCTGGTGGGCAAGGGCTGGCCTGAAAGGCAGCTGGAGGGACGGAGGGAGGGAAGCACGCACGGAGGAGGAAGAGCAAAGAGAAAAGAGAAAAAAAAGCCAAAGGGGATAAAGAGAAAGAGCAAGAAAGAAAATGTGGCTGGCCAGCACGCCTTGAAGTAGGGAGAAAAGGCAGGGGCCAGCGCCTACGGCCATACTAGTCTGAAAACGCCCGATCTCGTCTGATCTCGGAAGCTAAGCAGACTCAGGCCTGGTTAGTACTTGGATGGGAGACCGCCTGGGAATACCAGGTGCAGTAGGCTTTTTGCGCCAGCAGTGGCTGCTCAAGTCACCCCTCTGCACTTGTCTTGTGCCAGGCAATGGAGCGGCAGGTTATTTTTGCTGCTGCTGCTGTGCCTGGCATCAGTCTCCTGCAGGCACGAGACACGGAGGGGAGGAGAGCGGAGCGCTGCCAAAATCAGCAAGAAAGGCGGAAAGAAAGGGATTGGGGCTGCACGCTGTCTGCGGGTGGCAGTCAGGAAAGGCGGACAATAGACAATAGGTGCAGGAGTTGGCCATTCTGCCCTTCCAGCCTGCACCACCATTCAATATGATCATGGCTGATCATCCTTAATCAGTATCCTGTTCCTGCCTTATCTCCATAACCCTTGATTCCACTATCCTTGAGAGCTCTATCCAACTCTTTCTTAAATGAATCCAGAGACTGGGCCTCCACTGCCCTCTGGGGCAGAGCATTCCACACAGCCACCACTCTCTGGGTGAAGAAGTTTCTCCTCATCTCTGTCCTAAATGGTCTACCCCGTATTTTTAAGCTGTGTCCTCTGTTTCGGCACTCACCCCGCAGCGGAAACATGTTGCCTGCCGCCAGAGTGTCCAATCCTTTGATCATCTTATATGTCTCAACCAGATCCCCTCTCAGTCTTCTAAACTCAAGGGTACACAAGCCCAGTCGCTCCAGTCTTTCAGTGTAAGGTAATCCCGCCATTCCAGGAATTGACCTCGTGAACCTACGCTGCATTCCCTCAATAGCCAGAATGTCTCTCCTCAAATTTGGAGACCAGAACTGCACACAGTACTCCAGGTGTGGTCTCACCAGGGCCCTGTACAGCTGCAGAAGGACCTCTTTGCTTCTATACTCAATCCCTCTTGTTATGAAGGCCAGCATGCTATTAGCCTTCTTCACTACCTGCTGTACCTGCATGCTTACCTTCATTGAGTGGTGTACAAGAACCCCCAGATCTCTCTGTACTGCCCCTTTACCTAAATTGATTCCACTTAGGTGGTAATCTGCCTTCCTGTTCTTGCCACCAAAGTGGATAAGGATCCATTTATCCACGTGAAAGTGCATCTGCCATGCATCTGAGCACTCACCTAACTTGTCCAGGTCACCCTGTAATCTCCTAACATCCTCATCACATTTCACCCTGCCACCCAGCTGATGAAATTTGCGAATGTTATTGCTAATACCATCTTGTATATCCTGAAGATAGATTGTAAAAAGCTGCGGTCCCAGTACTGATCCGTGCGGTACCCCACTGGTCAGTGCCCGGCATTCCGAAATGGAGGGGTGGAGGAGTGTGGAAGGATGAGAGAATGCAGGCTGCGGCCCTATGAAGCAGGGGGAGGGCTTGCAGTTGGCCTGTGTGGGGATGTGGGAGACTACAGGAGCCTGGTGGGAAAGGGCTGGCCTGAAAGGCAGCTGGAGGGACGGAGGGAGGGAAGCACGCACGGAGGAGGAAGAGCAAAGAGAAAAGAGAAAAAAAAGCCAAAGGGGATAAAGAGAAAGAGCAAGAAAGAAAATGTGGCTGGCCAGCACGCCTTGAAGTAGGGAGAAAAGGCAGGGGCCAGCGCCTACGGCCATACTAGTCTGAAAATGCCCGATCTCGTCTGATCTCGGAAGCTAAGCAGACTCAGGCCTGGTTAGTACTTGGATGGGAGACCGCCTGGGAATACCAGGTGCAGTAGGCTTTTTCCGCCAGCAGTGGCTGCTCAAGTCACCCCTCTGCACTTGTCTTGTGCCAGGCAATGGAGCGGCAGGTTATTTTTGCTGCTGCTGCTGTGCCTGGCATCAGTCTCCTGCAGGCCCGAGACACGGAGGGGAGGAGAGCGGAGCGCTGCCAAAATCAGCAAGAAAGGCGGAAAGAAAGGGATTGGGGCTGCACGCTGTCTGCGGGTGGCAGTCAGGAAAGGCGGACAATAGACAATAGGTGCAGGAGTTGGCCATTCTGCCCTTCCAGCCTGCAGCACCATTCAATATGATCATGGCTGATCATCCTTAATCAGTATCCTGTTCCTGCCTTATCTCCATAACCCTTGATTCCACTATCCTTGAGAGCTCTATCCAACTCTTTCTTAAATGAATCCAGAGACTGGGCCTCCACTGCCCTCTGGGGCAGAGCATTCCACACAGCCACCACTCTCTGGGTGAAGAAGTTTCTCCTCATCTCTGTCCTAAATGGTCTACCCCGTATTTTTAAGCTGTGTCCTCTGTTTCGGCACTCACCCCGCAGCGGAAACATGTTGCCTGCCGCCAGAGTGTCCAATCCTTTGATCATCTTATATGTCTCAACCAGATCCCCTCTCAGTCTTCTAAACTCAAGGGTACACAAGCCCAGTCGCTCCAGTCTTTCAGTGTAAGGTAATCCCGCCATTCCAGGAATTGACCTCGTGAACCTACGCTGCATTCCCTCAATAGCCAGAATGTCTCTCCTCAAATTTGGAGACCAGAACTGCACACAGTACTCCAGGTGTGGTCTCACCAGGGCCCTGTACAGCTGCAGAAGGACCTCTTTGCTTCTATACTCAATCCCTCTTGTTATGAAGGCCAGCATGCTATTAGCCTTCTTCACTACCTGCTGTACCTGCATGCTTACCTTCATTGAGTGGTGTACAAGAACCCCCAGATCTCTCTGTACTGCCCCTTTACCTAAATTGATTCCACTTAGGTGGTAATCTGCCTTCCTGTTCTTGCCACCAAAGTGGATAAGGATCCATTTATCCACGTGAAAGTGCATCTGCCATGCATCTGAGCACTCACCTAACTTGTCCAGGTCACCCTGTAATCTCCTAACATCCTCATCACATTTCACCCTGCCACCCAGCTGATGAAATTTGCGAATGTTATTGCTAATACCATCTTGTATATCCTGAAGATAGATTGTAAAAAGCTGCGGTCCCAGTACTGATCCGTGCGGTACCCCACTGGTCAGTGCCCGGCATTCCGAAATGGAGGGGTGGAGGAGTGTGGAAGGATGAGAGAATGCAGGCTGCGGCCCTATGAAGCAGGGGGAGGGCTTGCAGTTGGCCTGTGTGGGGATGTGGGAGACTACAGGAGCCTGGTGGGCAAGGGCTGGCCTGAAAGGCAGCTGGAGGGACGGAGGGAGGGAAGCACGCACGGAGGAGGAAGAGCAAAGAGAAAAGAGAAAAAAAAGCCAAAGGGGATAAAGAGAAAGAGCAAGAAAGAAAATGTGGCTGGCCAGCACGCCTTGAAGTAGGGAGAAAAGGCAGGGGCCAGCGCCTACGGCCATACTAGTCTGAAAACGCCCGATCTCGTCTGATCTCGGAAGCTAAGCAGACTCAGGCCTGGTTAGTACTTGGATGGGAGACCGCCTGGGAATACCAGGTGCAGTAGGCTTTTTGCGCCAGCAGTGGCTGCTCAAGTCACCCCTCTGCACTTGTCTTGTGCCAGGCAATGGAGCGGCAGGTTATTTTTGCTGCTGCTGCTGTGCCTGGCATCAGTCTCCTGCAGGCACGAGACACGGAGGGGAGGAGAGCGGAGCGCTGCCAAAATCAGCAAGAAAGGCGGAAAGAAAGGGATTGGGGCTGCACGCTGTCTGCGGGTGGCAGTCAGGAAAGGCGGACAATAGACAATAGGTGCAGGAGTTGGCCATTCTGCCCTTCCAGCCTGCACCACCATTCAATATGATCATGGCTGATCATCCTTAATCAGTATCCTGTTCCTGCCTTATCTCCATAACCCTTGATTCCACTATCCTTGAGAGCTCTATCCAACTCTTTCTTAAATGAATCCAGAGACTGGGCCTCCACTGCCCTCTGGGGCAGAGCATTCCACACAGCCACCACTCTCTGGGTGAAGAAGTTTCTCCTCATCTCTGTCCTAAATGGTCTACCCCGTATTTTTAAGCTGTGTCCTCTGTTTCGGCACTCACCCCGCAGCGGAAACATGTTGCCTGCCGCCAGAGTGTCCAATCCTTTGATCATCTTATATGTCTCAACCAGATCCCCTCTCAGTCTTCTAAACTCAAGGGTACACAAGCCCAGTCGCTCCAGTCTTTCAGTGTAAGGTAATCCCGCCATTCCAGGAATTGACCTCGTGAACCTACGCTGCATTCCCTCAATAGCCAGAATGTCTCTCCTCAAATTTGGAGACCAGAACTGCACACAGTACTCCAGGTGTGGTCTCACCAGGGCCCTGTACAGCTGCAGAAGGACCTCTTTGCTTCTATACTCAATCCCTCTTGTTATGAAGGCCAGCATGCTATTAGCCTTCTTCACTACCTGCTGTACCTGCATGCTTACCTTCATTGAGTGGTGTACAAGAACCCCCAGATCTCTCTGTACTGCCCCTTTACCTAAATTGATTCCACTTAGGTGGTAATCTGCCTTCCTGTTCTTGCCACCAAAGTGGATAAGGATCCATTTATCCACGTGAAAGTGCATCTGCCATGCATCTGAGCACTCACCTAACTTGTCCAGGTCACCCTGTAATCTCCTAAGATCCTCATCACATTTCACCCTGCCACCCAGCTGATGAAATTTGCGAATGTTATTGCTAATACCATCTTGTATATCCTGAAGATAGATTGTAAAAAGCTGCGGTCCCAGTACTGATCCGTGCGGTACCCCACTGGTCAGTGCCCGGCATTCCGAAATGGAGGGGTGGAGGAGTGTGGAAGGATGAGAGAATGCAGGCTGCGGCCCTATGAAGCAGGGGGAGGGCTTGCAGTTGGCCTGTGTGGGGATGTGGGAGACTACAGGAGCCTGGTGGGCAAGGGCTGGCCTGAAAGGCAGCTGGAGGGACGGAGGGAGGGAAGCACGCACGGAGGAGGAAGAGCAAAGAGAAAAGAGAAAAAAAAGCCAAAGGGGATAAAGAGAAAGAGCAAGAAAGAAAATGTGGCTGGCCAGCACGCCTTGAAGTAGGGAGAAAAGGCAGGGGCCAGCGCCTACGGCCATACTAGTCTGAAAACGCCCGATCTCGTCTGATCTCGGAAGCTAAGCAGACTCAGGCCTGGTTAGTACTTGGATGGGAGACCGCCTGGGAATACCAGGTGCAGTAGGCTTTTTCTGCCAGCAGTGGCTGCTCAAGTCACCCCTCTGCACTTGTCTTGTGCCAGGCAATGGAGCGGCAGGTTATTTTTGCTGCTGCTGCTGTGCCTGGCATCAGTCTCCTGCAGGCACGAGACACGGAGGGGAGGAGAGCGGAGCGCTGCCAAAATCAGCAAGAAAGGCGGAAAGAAAGGGATTGGGGCTGCACGCTGTCTGCGGGTGGCAGTCAGGAAAGGCGGACAATAGACAATAGGTGCAGGAGTTGGCCATTCTGCCCTTCCAGCCTGCACCACCATTCAATATGATCATGGCTGATCATCCTTAATCAGTATCCTGTTCCTGCCTTATCTCCATAACCCTTGATT
Organism: Chiloscyllium plagiosum; assembly: GCF_037043375.1. NCBI lineage: Eukaryota > Metazoa > Chordata > Chondrichthyes > Orectolobiformes > Hemiscylliidae > Chiloscyllium > Chiloscyllium plagiosum. The sequence continues at coordinate 142,113,667 of NW_028270141.1, read as the reverse complement.
CCACTATCCTTGAGAGCTCTATCCAACTCTTTCTTAAATGAATCCAGAGACTGGGCCTCCACTGCCCTCTGGGGCAGAGCATTCCACACAGCCACCACTCTCTGGGTGAAGAAGTTTCTCCTCATCTCTGTCCTAAATGGTCTACCCCGTATTTTTAAGCTGTGTCCTCTGTTTCGGCACTCACCCCGCAGCGGAAACATGTTGCCTGCCGCCAGAGTGTCCAATCCTTTGATCATCTTATATGTCTCAACCAGATCCCCTCTCAGTCTTCTAAACTCAAGGGTACACAAGCCCAGTCGCTCCAGTCTTTCAGTGTAAGGTAATCCCGCCATTCCAGGAATTGACCTCGTGAACCTACGCTGCATTCCCTCAATAGCCAGAATGTCTCTCCTCAAATTTGGAGACCAGAACTGCACACAGTACTCCAGGTGTGGTCTCACCAGGGCCCTGTACAGCTGCAGAAGGACCTCTTTGCTTCTATACTCAATCCCTCTTGTTATGAAGGCCAGCATGCTATTAGCCTTCTTCACTACCTGCTGTACCTGCATGCTTACCTTCATTGAGTGGTGTACAAGAACCCCCAGATCTCTCTGTACTGCCCCTTTACCTAAATTGATTCCACTTAGGTGGTAATCTGCCTTCCTGTTCTTGCCACCAAAGTGGATAAGGATCCATTTATCCACGTGAAAGTGCATCTGCCATGCATCTGAGCACTCACCTAACTTGTCCAGGTCACCCTGTAATCTCCTAACATCCTCATCACATTTCACCCTGCCACCCAGCTGATGAAATTTGCGAATGTTATTGCTAATACCATCTTGTATATCCTGAAGATAGATTGTAAAAAGCTGCGGTCCCAGTACTGATCCGTGCGGTACCCCACTGGTCAGTGCCCGGCATTCCGAAATGGAGGGGTGGAGGAGTGTGGAAGGATGAGAGAATGCAGGCTGCGGCCCTATGAAGCAGGGGGAGGGCTTGCAGTTGGCCTGTGTGGGGATGTGGGAGACTACAGGAGCCTGGTGGGCAAGGGCTGGCTGAAAGGCAGCTGGAGGGACGGAGGGAGGGAAGCACGCACGGAGGAGGAAGAGCAAAGAGAAAAGAGAAAAAAAAGCCAAAGGGGATAAAGAGAAAGAGCAAGAAAGAAAATGTGGCTGGCCAGCACGCCTTGAAGTAGGGAGAAAAGGCAGGGGCCAGCGCCTATGGCCGTACTAGTCTGAAAACGCCCGATCTCGTCTGATCTTGGAAGCTAAGCAGACTCAGGCCTGGTTAGTACTTGGATGGGAGACCGCCTGGGAATACCAGGTGCAGTAGGCTTTTTCCGCCAGCAGTGGCTGCTCAAGTCACCCCTCTGCACTTGTCTTGTGCCAGGCAATGGAGCGGCAGGTTATTTTTGCTGCTGCTGCTGTGCCTGGCATCAGTCTCCTGCAGGCACGAGACACGGAGGGGAGGAGAGCGGAGCGCTGCCAAAATCAGCAAGAAAGGCGGAAAGAAAGGGATTGGGGCTGCACGCTGTCTGCGGGTGGCAGTCAGGAAAGGCGGACAATAGACAATAGGTGCAGGAGTTGGCCATTCTGCCCTTCCAGCCTGCACCACCATTCAATATGATCATGGCTGATCATCCTTAATCAGTATCCTGTTCCTGCCTTATCTCCATAACCCTTGATTCCACTATCCTTGAGAGCTCTATCCAACTCTTTCTTAAATGAATCCAGAGACTGGGCCTCCACTGCCCTCTGGGGCAGAGCATTCCACACAGCCACCACTCTCTGGGTGAAGAAGTTTCTCCTCATCTCTGTCCTAAATGGTCTACTCCGTATTTTTAAGCTGTGTCCTCTGTTTCGGCACTCACCCCGCAGCGGAAACATGTTGCCTGCCGCCAGAGTGTCCAATCCTTTGATCATCTTATATGTCTCAACCAGATCCCCTCTCAGTCTTCTAAACTCAAGGGTACACAAGCCCAGTCGCTCCAGTCTTTCAGTGTAAGGTAATCCCGCCATTCCAGGAATTGACCTCGTGAACCTACGCTGCATTCCCTCAATAGCCAGAATGTCTCTCCTCAAATTTGGAGACCAGAACTGCACACAGTACTCCAGGTGTGGTCTCACCAGGGCCCTGTACAGCTGCAGAAGGACCTCTTTGCTTCTATACTCAATCCCTCTTGTTATGAAGGCCAGCATGCTATTAGCCTTCTTCACTACCTGCTGTACCTGCATGCTTACCTTCATTGAGTGGTGTACAAGAACCCCCAGATCTCTCTGTACTGCCCCTTTACCTAAATTGATTCCACTTAGGTGGTAATCTGCCTTCCTGTTCTTGCCACCAAAGTGGATAAGGATCCATTTATCCACGTGAAAGTGCATCTGCCATGCATCTGAGCACTCACCTAACTTGTCCAGGTCACCCTGTAATCTCCTAACATCCTCATCACATTTCACCCTGCCACCCAGCTGATGAAATTTGCGAATGTTATTGCTAATACCATCTTGTATATCCTGAAGATAGATTGTAAAAAGCTGCGGTCCCAGTACTGATCCGTGCGGTACCCCACTGGTCAGTGCCCGGCATTCCGAAATGGAGGGGTGGAGGAGTGTGGAAGGATGAGAGAATGCAGGCTGCGGCCCTATGAAGCAGGGGGAGGGCTTGCAGTTGGCCTGTGTGGGGATGTGGGAGACTACAGGAGCCTGGTGGGCAAGGGCTGGCTGAAAGGCAGCTGGAGGGACGGAGGGAGGGAAGCACGCACGGAGGAGGAAGAGCAAAGAGAAAAGAGAAAAAAAAGCCAAAGGGGATAAAGAGAAAGAGCAAGAAAGAAAATGTGGCTGGCCAGCACGCCTTGAAGTAGGGAGAAAAGGCAGGGGCCAGCGCCTACGGCCATACTAGTCTGAAAACGTCTAATCTCGGAAGCTAAGCAGACTCAGGCCTGGTTAGTACTTGGATGGGAGACCGCCTGGGAATACCAGGTGCAGTAGGCTTTTTCCGCCAGCAGTGGCTGCTCAAGTCACCCCTCTGCACTTGTCTTGTGCCAGGCAATGGAGCGGCAGGTTATTTTTGCTGCTGCTGCTGTGCCTGGCATCAGTCTCCTGCAGGCACGAGACACGGAGGGGAGGAGAGCGGAGCGCTGCCAAAATCAGCAAGAAAGGCGGAAAGAAAGGGATTGGGGCTGCACGCTGTCTGCGGGTGGCAGTCAGGAAAGGCGGACAATAGACAATAGGTGCAGGAGTTGGCCATTCTGCCCTTCCAGCCTGCACCACCATTCAATATGATCATGGCTGATCATCCTTAATCAGTATCCTGTTCCTGCCTTATCTCCATAACCCTTGATTCCACTATCCTTGAGAGCTCTATCCAACTCTTTCTTAAATGAATCCAGAGACTGGGCCTCCACTGCCCTCTGGGGCAGAGCATTCCACACAGCCACCACTCTCTGGGTGAAGAAGTTTCTCCTCATCTCTGTCCTAAATGGTCTACCCCGTATTTTTAAGCTGTGTCCTCTGTTTCGGCACTCACCCCGCAGCGGAAACATGTTGCCTGCCGCCAGAGTGTCCAATCCTTTGATCATCTTATATGTCTCAACCAGATCCCCTCTCAGTCTTCTAAACTCAAGGGTACACAAGCCCAGTCGCTCCAGTCTTTCAGTGTAAGGTAATCCCGCCATTCCAGGAATTGACCTCGTGTACCTACGCTGCATTCCCTCAATAGCCAGAATGTCTCTCCTCAAATTTGGAGACCAGAACTGCACACAGTACTCCAGGTGTGGTCTCACCAGGGCCCTGTACAGCTGCAGAAGGACCTCTTTGCTTCTATACTCAATCCCTCTTGTTATGAAGGCCAGCATGCTATTAGCCTTCTTCACTACCTGCTGTACCTGCATGCTTACCTTCATTGAGTGGTGTACAAGAACCCCCAGATCTCTCTGTACTGCCCCTTTACCTAAATTGATTCCACTTAGGTGGTAATCTGCCTTCCTGTTCTTGCCACCAAAGTGGATAAGGATCCATTTATCCACGTGAAAGTGCATCTGCCATGCATCTGAGCACTCACCTAACTTGTCCAGGTCACCCTGTAATCTCCTAACATCCTCATCACATTTCACCCTGCCACCCAGCTGATGAAATTTGCGAATGTTATTGCTAATACCATCTTGTATATCCTGAAGATAGATTGTAAAAAGCTGCGGTCCCAGTACTGATCCGTGCGGTACCCCACTGGTCAGTGCCCGGCATTCCGAAATGGAGGGGTGGAGGAGTGTGGAAGGATGAGAGAATGCAGGCTGCGGCCCTATGAAGCAGGGGGAGGGCTTGCAGTTGGCCTGTGTGGGGATGTGGGAGACTACAGGAGCCTGGTGGGCAAGGGCTGGCTGAAAGGCAGCTGGAGGGACGGAGGGAGGGAAGCACGCACGGAGGAGGAAGAGCAAAGAGAAAAGAGAAAAAAAAGCCAAAGGGGATAAAGAGAAAGAGCAACAAAGAAAATGTGGCTGGCCAGCACGCCTTGAAGTAGGGAGAAAAGGGAGGGGCCAGCGCCTGCGGCCATACTAGTCTGAAAACGCCTGATCTCGGAAGCTAAGCAGACTCAGGCCTGGTTAGTACTTGGATGGGAAACCGCCTGGGAATACCAGGTGCAGTAGGCTTTTTCCGCCAGCAGTGGCTGCTCAAGTCACCCCTCTGCACTTGTCTTGTGCCAGGCAATGGAGCGGCAGGTTATTTTTGCTGCTGCTGCTGTGCCTGGCATCAGTCTCCTGCAGGCACGAGACACGGAGGGGAGGAGAGCGGAGCGCTGCCAAAATCAGCAAGAAAGGCGGAAAGAAAGGGATTGGGGCTGCACGCTGTCTGCGGGTGGCAGTCAGGAAAGGCGGACAATAGACAATAGGTGCAGGAGTTGGCCATTCTGCCCTTCCAGCCTGCACCACCATTCAATATGATCATGGCTGATCATCCTTAATCAGTATCCTGTTCCTGCCTTATCTCCATAACCCTTGATTCCACTATCCTTGAGAGCTCTATCCAACTCTTTCTTAAATGAATCCAGAGACTGGGCCTCCACTGCCCTCTGGGGCAGAGCATTCCACACAGCCACCACTCTCTGGGTGAAGAAGTTTCTCCTCATCTCTGTCCTAAATGGTCTACCCCGTATTTTTAAGCTGTGTCCTCTGTTTCGGCACTCACCCCGCAGCGGAAACATGTTGCCTGCCGCCAGAGTGTCCAATCCTTTGATCATCTTATATGTCTCAACCAGATCCCCTCTCAGTCTTCTAAACTCAAGGGTACACAAGCCCAGTCGCTCCAGTCTTTCAGTGTAAGGTAATCCCGCCATTCCAGGAATTGACCTCGTGAACCTACGCTGCATTCCCTCAATAGCCAGAATGTCTCTCCTCAAATTTGGAGACCAGAACTGCACACAGTACTCCAGGTGTGGTCTCACCAGGGCCCTGTACAGCTGCAGAAGGACCTCTTTGCTTCTATACTCAATCCCTCTTGTTATGAAGGCCAGCATGCTATTAGCCTTCTTCACTACCTGCTGTACCTGCATGCTTACCTTCATTGAGTGGTGTACAAGAACCCCCAGATCTCTCTGTACTGCCCCTTTACCTAAATTGATTCCACTTAGGTGGTAATCTGCCTTCCTGTTCTTGCCACCAAAGTGGATAAGGATCCATTTATCCACGTGAAAGTGCATCTGCCATGCATCTGAGCACTCACTTAACTTGTCCAGGTCACCCTGTAATCTCCTAACATCCTCATCACATTTCACCCTGCCACCCAGCTGATGAAATTTGCGAATGTTATTGCTAATACCATCTTGTATATCCTGAAGATAGATTGTAAAAAGCTGCGGTCCCAGTACTGATCCGTGCGGTACCCCACTGGTCAGTGCCCGGCATTCCGAAATGGAGGGGTGGAGGAGTGTGGAAGGATGAGAGAATGCAGGCTGCGGCCCTATGAAGCAGGGGGAGGGCTTGCAGTTGGCCTGTGTGGGGATGTGGGAGACTACAGGAGCCTGGTGGGCAAGGGCTGGCTGAAAGGCAGCTGGAGGGACGGAGGGAGGGAAGCACGCACGGAGGAGGAAGAGCAAAGAGAAAAGAGAAAAAAAAGCCAAAGGGGATAAAGAGAAAGAGCAAGAAAGAAAATGTGGCTGGCCAGCACGCCTTGAAGTAGGGAGAAAAGGCAGGGGCCAGCGCCTACGGCCATGCTAGTCTGAAAACGTCTAATCTCGGAAGCTAAGCAGACTCAGGCCTGGTTAGTACTTGGATGGGAGACCGCCTGGGAATACCAGGTGCAGTAGGCTTTTTCCACCAGCAGTGGCTGCTCAAGTCACCCCTCTGCACTTGTCTTGTGCCAGGCAATGGAGCGGCAGGTTATTTTTGCTGCTGCTGCTGTGCCTGGCATCAGTCTCCTGCAGGCACGAGACACGGAGGGGAGGAGAGCGGAGCGCTGCCAAAATCAGCAAGAAAGGCGGAAAGAAAGGGATTGGGGCTGCACGCTGTCTGCGGGTGGCAGTCAGGAAAGGCGGACAATAGACAATAGGTGCAGGAGTTGGCCATTCTGCCCTTCCAGCCTGCACCACCATTCAATATGATCATGGCTGATCATCCTTAATCAGTATCCTGTTCCTGCCTTATCTCCATAACCCTTGATTCCACTATCCTTGAGAGCTCTATCCAACTCTTTCTTAAATGAATCCAGAGACTGGGCCTCCACTGCCCTCTGGGGCAGAGCATTCCACACAGCCACCACTCTCTGGGTGAAGAAGTTTCTCCTCATCTCTGTCCTAAATGGTCTACCCCGTATTTTTAAGCTGTGTCCTCTGTTTCGGCACTCACCCCGCAGCGGAAACATGTTGCCTGCCGCCAGAGTGTCCAATCCTTTGATCATCTTATATGTCTCAACCAGATCCCCTCTCAGTCTTCTAAACTCAAGGGTACACAAGCCCAGTCGCTCCAGTCTTTCAGTGTAAGGTAATCCCGCCATTCCAGGAATTGACCTCGTGAACCTACGCTGCATTCCCTCAATAGCCAGAATGTCTCTCCTCAAATTTGGAGACCAGAACTGCACACAGTACTCCAGGTGTGGTCTCACCAGGGCCCTGTACAGCTGCAGAAGGACCTCTTTGCTTCTATACTCAATCCCTCTTGTTATGAAGGCCAGCATGCTATTAGCCTTCTTCACTACCTGCTGTACCTGCATGCTTACCTTCATTGAGTGGTGTACAAGAACCCCCAGATCTCTCTGTACTGCCCCTTTACCTAAATTGATTCCACTTAGGTGGTAATCTGCCTTCCTGTTCTTGCCACCAAAGTGGATAAGGATCCATTTATCCACGTGAAAGTGCATCTGCCATGCATCTGAGCACTCACCTAACTTGTCCAGGTCACCCTGTAATCTCCTAACATCCTCATCACATTTCACCCTGCCACCCAGCTGATGAAATTTGCGAATGTTATTGCTAATACCATCTTGTATATCCTGAAGATAGATTGTAAAAAGCTGCGGTCCCAGTACTGATCCGTGCGGTACCCCACTGGTCAGTGCCCGGCATTCCGAAATGGAGGGGTGGAGGAGTGTGGAAGGATGAGAGAATGCAGGCTGCGGCCCTATGAAGCAGGGGGAGGGCTTGCAGTTGGCCTGTGTGGGGATGTGGGAGACTACAGGAGCCTGGTGGGCAAGGGCTGGCCTGAAAGGCAGCTGGAGGGACGGAGGGAGGGAAGCACGCACGGAGGAGGAAGAGCAAAGAGAAAAGAGAAAAAAAAGCCAAAGGGGATAAAGAGAAAGAGCAAGAAAGAAAATGTGGCTGGCCAGCACGCCTTGAAGTAGGGAGAAAAGGCAGTGGCCAGCGCCTACGGCCATACTAGTCTGAAAACGCCCGATCTCGTCTGATCTCGGAAGCTAAGCAGACTCAGGCCTGGTTAGTACTTGGATGGGAGACCGCCTGGGAATACCAGGTGCAGTAGGCTTTTTCCGCCAGCAGTGGCTGCTCAAGTCACCCCTCTGCACTTGTCTTGTGCCAGGCAATGGAGCGGCAGGTTATTTTTGCTGCTGCTGCTGCTGTGCCTGGCATCAGTCTCCTGCAGGCACGAGACACGGAGGGGAGGAGAGCGGAGCGCTGCCAAAATCAGCAAGAAAGGCGGAAAGAAAGGGATTGGGGCTGCACGCTGTCTGCGGGTGGCAGTCAGGAAAGGCGGACAATAGACAATAGGTGCAGGAGTTGGCCATTCTGCCCTTCCAGCCTGCACCACCATTCAATATGATCATGGCTGATCATCCTTAATCAGTATCCTGTTCCTGCCTTATCTCCATAACCCTTGATTCCACTATCCTTGAGAGCTCTATCCAACTCTTTCTTAAATGAATCCAGAGACTGGGCCTCCACTGCCCTCTGGGGCAGAGCATTCCACACAGCCACCACTCTCTGGGTGAAGAAGTTTCTCCTCATCTCTGTCCTAAATGGTCTACCCCGTATTTTTAAGCTGTGTCCTCTGTTTCGGCACTCACCCCGCAGCGGAAACATGTTGCCTGCCGCCAGAGTGTCCAATCCTTTGATCATCTTATATGTCTCAACCAGATCCCCTCTCAGTCTTCTAAACTCAAGGGTACACAAGCCCAGTCGCTCCAGTCTTTCAGTGTAAGGTAATCCCGCCATTCCAGGAATTGACCTCGTGAACCTACGCTGCATTCCCTCAATAGCCAGAATGTCTCTCCTCAAATTTGGAGACCAGAACTGCACACAGTACTCCAGGTGTGGTCTCACCAGGGCCCTGTACAGCTGCAGAAGGACCTCTTTGCTTCTATACTCAATCCCTCTTGTTATGAAGGCCAGCATGCTATTAGCCTTCTTCACTACCTGCTGTACCTGCATGCTTACCTTCATTGAGTGGTGTACAAGAACCCCCAGATCTCTCTGTACTGCCCCTTTACCTAAATTGATTCCACTTAGGTGGTAATCTGCCTTCCTGTTCTTGCCACCAAAGTGGATAAGGATCCATTTATCCACGTGAAAGTGCATCTGCCATGCATCTGAGCACTCACCTAACTTGTCCAGGTCACCCTGTAATCTCCTAACATCCTCATCACATTTCACCCTGCCACCCAGCTGATGAAATTTGCGAATGTTATTGCTAATACCATCTTGTATATCCTGAAGATAGATTGTAAAAAGCTGCGGTCCCAGTACTGATCCGTGCGGTACCCCACTGGTCAGTGCCCGGCATTCCGAAATGGAGGGGTGGAGGAGTGTGGAAGGATGAGAGAATGCAGGCTGCGGCCCTATGAAGCAGGGGGAGGGCTTGCAGTTGGCCTGTGTGGGGATGTGGGAGACTACAGGAGCCTGGTGGGCAAGGGCTGGCTGAAAGGCAGCTGGAGGGACGGAGGGAGGGAAGCACGCACGGAGGAGGAAGAGCAAAGAGAAAAGAGAAAAAAAAGCCAAAGGGGATAAAGAGAAAGAGCAAGAAAGAAAATGTGGCTGGCCAGCACGCCTTGAAGTAGGGAGAAAAGGCAGGGGCCAGCGCCTACGGCCATACTAGTCTGAAAACGCCCGATCTCGTCTGATCTCGGAAGCTAAGCAGACTCAGGCCTGGTTAGTACTTGGATGGGAGACCGCCTGGGAATACCAGGTGCAGTAGGCTTTTTCCGCCAGCAGTGGCTGCTCAAGTCACCCCTCTGCACTTGTCTTGTGCCAGGCAATGGAGCGGCAGGTTATTTTTGCTGCTGCTGCTGTGCCTGGCATCAGTCTCCTGCAGGCACGAGACACGGAGGGGAGGAGAGCGGAGCGCTGCCAAAATCAGCAAGAAAGGCGGAAAGAAAGGGATTGGGGCTGCACGCTGTCTGCGGGTGGCAGTCAGGAAAGGCGGACAATAGACAATAGGTGCAGGAGTTGGCCATTCTGCCCTTCCAGCCTGCACCACCATTCAATATGATCATGGCTGATCATCCTTAATCAGTATCCTGTTCCTGCCTTATCTCCATAACCCTTGATTCCACTATCCTTGAGAGCTCTATCCAACTCTTTCTTAAATGAATCCAGAGACTGGGCCTCCACTGCCCTCTGGGGCAGAGCATTCCACACAGCCACCACTCTCTGGGTGAAGAAGTTTCTCCTCATCTCTGTCCTAAATGGTCTACCCCGTATTTTTAAGCTGTGTCCTCTGTTTCGGCACTCACCCCGCAGCGGAAACATGTTGCCTGCCGCCAGAGTGTCCAATCCTTTGATCATCTTATATGTCTCAACCAGATCCCCTCTCAGTCTTCTAAACTCAAGGGTACACAAGCCCAGTCGCTCCAGTCTTTCAGTGTAAGGTAATCCCGCCATTCCAGGAATTGACCTCGTGAACCTACGCTGCATTCCCTCAATAGCCAGAATGTCTCTCCTCAAATTTGGAGACCAGAACTGCACACAGTACTCCAGGTGTGGTCTCACCAGGGCCCTGTACAGCTGCAGAAGGACCTCTTTGCTTCTATACTCAATCCCTCTTGTTATGAAGGCCAGCATGCTATTAGCCTTCTTCACTACCTGCTGTACCTGCATGCTTACCTTCATTGAGTGGTGTACAAGAACCCCCAGATCTCTCTGTACTGCCCCTTTACCTAAATTGATTCCACTTAGGTGGTAATCTGCCTTCCTGTTCTTGCCACCAAAGTGGATAAGGATCCATTTATCCACGTGAAAGTGCATCTGCCATGCATCTGAGCACTCACCTAACTTGTCCAGGTCACCCTGTAATCTCCTAACATCCTCATCACATTTCACCCTGCCACCCAGCTGATGAAATTTGCGAATGTTATTGCTAATACCATCTTGTATATCCTGAAGATAGATTGTAAAAAGCTGCGGTCCCAGTACTGATCCGTGCGGTACCCCACTGGTCAGTGCCCGGCATTCCGAAATGGAGGGGTGGAGGAGTGTGGAAGGATGAGAGAATGCAGGCTGCGGCCCTATGAAGCAGGGGGAGGGCTTGCAGTTGGCCTGTGTGGGGATGTGGGAGACTACAGGAGCCTGGTGGGCAAGGGCTGGCCTGAAAGGCAGCTGGAGGGACGGAGGGAGGGAAGCACGCACGGAGGAGGAAGAGCAAAGAGAAAAGAGAAAAAAAAGCCAAAGGGGATAAAGAGAAAGAGCAAGAAAGAAAATGTGGCTGGCCAGCACGCCTTGAAGTAGGGAGAAAAGGCAGGGGCCAGCGCCTACGGCCATACTAGTCTGAAAACGCCCGATCTCGTCTGATCTCGGAAGCTAAGCAGACTCAGGCCTGGTTAGTACTTGGATGGGAGACCGCCTGGGAATACCAGGTGCAGTAGGCTTTTTCCGCCAGCAGTGGCTGCTCAAGTCACCCCTCTGCACTTGTCTTGTGCCAGGCAATGGAGCGGCAGGTTATTTTTGCTGCTGCTGCTGCTGTGCCTGGCATCAGTCTCCTGCAGGCACGAGACACGGAGGGGAGGAGAGCGGAGCGCTGCCAAAATCAGCAAGAAAGGCGGAAAGAAAGGGATTGGGGCTGCACGCTGTCTGCGGGTGGCAGTCAGGAAAGGCGGACAATAGACAATAGGTGCAGGAGTTGGCCATTCTGCCCTTCCAGCCTGCAGCACCATTCAATATGATCATGGCTGATCATCCTTAATCAGTATCCTGTTCCTGCCTTATCTCCATAACCCTTGATTCCACTATCCTTGAGAGCTCTATCCAACTCTTTCTTAAATGAATCCAGAGACTGGGCCTCCACTGCCCTCTGGGGCAGAGCATTCCACACAGCCACCACTCTCTGGGTGAAGAAGTTTCTCCTCATCTCTGTCCTAAATGGTCTACCCCGTATTTTTAAGCTGTGTCCTCTGTTTCGGCACTCACCCCGCAGCGGAAACATGTTGCCTGCCGCCAGAGTGTCCAATCCTTTGATCATCTTATATGTCTCAACCAGATCCCCTCTCAGTCTTCTAAACTCAAGGGTACACAAGCCCAGTCGCTCCAGTCTTTCAGTGTAAGGTAATCCCGCCATTCCAGGAATTGACCTCGTGAACCTACGCTGCATTCCCTCAATAGCCAGAATGTCTCTCCTCAAATTTGGAGACCAGAACTGCACACAGTACTCCAGGTGTGGTCTCACCAGGGCCCTGTACAGCTGCAGAAGGACCTCTTTGCTTCTATACTCAATCCCTCTTGTTATGAAGGCCAGCATGCTATTAGCCTTCTTCACTACCTGCTGTACCTGCATGCTTACCTTCATTGAGTGGTGTACAAGAACCCCCAGATCTCTCTGTACTGCCCCTTTACCTAAATTGATTCCACTTAGGTGGTAATCTGCCTTCCTGTTCTTGCCACCAAAGTGGATAAGGATCCATTTATCCACGTGAAAGTGCATCTGCCATGCATCTGAGCACTCACCTAACTTGTCCAGGTCACCCTGTAATCTCCTAACATCCTCATCACATTTCACCCTGCCACCCAGCTGATGAAATTTGCGAATGTTATTGCTAATACCATCTTGTATATCCTGAAGATAGATTGTAAAAAGCTGCGGTCCCAGTACTGATCCGTGCGGTACCCCACTGGTCAGTGCCCGGCATTCCGAAATGGAGGGGTGGAGGAGTGTGGAAGGATGAGAGAATGCAGGCTGCGGCCCTATGAAGCAGGGGGAGGGCTTGCAGTTGGCCTGTGTGGGGATGTGGGAGACTACAGGAGCCTGGTGGGCAAGGGCTGGCCTGAAAGGCAGCTGGAGGGACGGAGGGAGGGAAGCACGCACGGAGGAGGAAGAGCAAAGAGAAAAGAGAAAAAAAAGCCAAAGGGGATAAAGAGAAAGAGCAAGAAAGAAAATGTGGCTGGCCAGCACGCCTTGAAGTAGGGAGAAAAGGCAGGGGCCAGCGCCTACGGCCATACTAGTCTGAAAACGCCCGATCTCGTCTGATCTCGGAAGCTAAGCAGACTCAGGCCTGGTTAGTACTTGGATGGGAGACCGCCTGGGAATACCAGGTGCAGTAGGCTTTTTCCGCCAGCAGTGGCTGCTCAAGTCACCCCTCTGCACTTGTCTTGTGCCAGGCAATGGAGCGGCAGGTTATTTTTGCTGCTGCTGCTGCTGTGCCTGGCATCAGTCTCCTGCAGGCACGAGACACGGAGGGGAGGAGAGCGGAGCGCTGCCAAAATCAGCAAGAAAGGCGGAAAGAAAGGGATTGGGGCTGCACGCTGTCTGCGGGTGGCAGTCAGGAAAGGCGGACAATAGACAATAGGTGCAGGAGTTGGCCATTCTGCCCTTCCAGCCTGCACCACCATTCAATATGATCATGGCTGATCATCCTTAATCAGTATCCTGTTCCTGCCTTATCTCCATAACCCTTGATTCCACTATCCTTGAGAGCTCTATCCAACTCTTTCTTAAATGAATCCAGAGACTGGGCCTCCACTGCCCTCTGGGGCAGAGCATTCCACACAGCCACCACTCTCTGGGTGAAGAAGTTTCTCCTCATCTCTGTCCTAAATGGTCTACCCCGTATTTTTAAGCTGTGTCCTCTGTTTCGGCACTCACCCCGCAGCGGAAACATGTTGCCTGCCGCCAGAGTGTCCAATCCTTTGATCATCTTATATGTCTCAACCAGATCCCCTCTCAGTCTTCTAAACTCAAGGGTACACAAGCCCAGTCGCTCCAGTCTTTCAGTGTAAGGTAATCCCGCCATTCCAGGAATTGACCTCGTGAACCTACGCTGCATTCCCTCAATAGCCAGAATGTCTCTCCTCAAATTTGGAGACCAGAACTGCACACAGTACTCCAGGTGTGGTCTCACCAGGGCCCTGTACAGCTGCAGAAGGACCTCTTTGCTTCTATACTCAATCCCTCTTGTTATGAAGGCCAGCATGCTATTAGCCTTCTTCACTACCTGCTGTACCTGCATGCTTACCTTCATTGAGTGGTGTACAAGAACCCCCAGATCTCTCTGTACTGCCCCTTTACCTAAATTGATTCCACTTAGGTGGTAATCTGCCTTCCTGTTCTTGCCACCAAAGTGGATAAGGATCCATTTATCCACGTGAAAGTGCATCTGCCATGCATCTGAGCACTCACCTAACTTGTCCAGGTCACCCTGTAATCTCCTAACATCCTCATCACATTTCACCCTGCCACCCAGCTGATGAAATTTGCGAATGTTATTGCTAATACCATCTTGTATATCCTGAAGATAGATTGTAAAAAGCTGCGGTCCCAGTACTGATCCGTGCGGTACCCCACTGGTCAGTGCCCGGCATTCCGAAATGGAGGGGTGGAGGAGTGTGGAAGGATGAGAGAATGCAGGCTGCGGCCCTATGAAGCAGGGGGAGGGCTTGCAGTTGGCCTGTGTGGGGATGTGGGAGACTACAGGAGCCTGGTGGGCAAGGGCTGGCTGAAAGGCAGCTGGAGGGACGGAGGGAGGGAAGCACGCACGGAGGAGGAAGAGCAAAGAGAAAAGAGAAAAAAAAGCCAAAGGGGATAAAGAGAAAGAGCAAGAAAGAAAATGTGGCTGGCCAGCACGCCTTGAAGTAGGGAGAAAAGGCAGGGGCCAGCGCCTACGGCCATACTAGTCTGAAAACGCCCGATCTCGTCTGATCTTGGAAGCTAAGCAGACTCAGGCCTGGTTAGTACTTGGATGGGAGACCGCCTGGGAATACCAGGTGCAGTAGGCTTTTTCCGCCAGCAGTGGCTGCTCAAGTCACCCCTCTGCACTTGTCTTGTGCCAGGCAATGGAGCGGCAGGTTATTTTTGCTGCTGCTGCTGTGCCTGGCATCAGTCTCCTGCAGGCACGAGACACGGAGGGGAGGAGAGCGGAGCGCTGCCAAAATCAGCAAGAAAGGCGGAAAGAAAGGGATTGGGGCTGCACGCTGTCTGCGGGTGGCAGTCAGGAAAGGCGGACAATAGACAATAGGTGCAGGAGTTGGCCATTCTGCCCTTCCAGCCTGCACCACCATTCAATATGATCATGGCTGATCATCCTTAATCAGTATCCTGTTCCTGCCTTATCTCCATAACCCTTGATTCCACTATCCTTGAGAGCTCTATCCAACTCTTTCTTAAATGAATCCAGAGACTGGGCCTCCACTGCCCTCTGGGGCAGAGCATTCCACACAGCCACCACTCTCTGGGTGAAGAAGTTTCTCCTCATCTCTGTCCTAAATGGTCTACCCCGTATTTTTAAGCTGTGTCCTCTGTTTCGGCACTCACCCCGCAGCGGAAACATGTTGCCTGCCGCCAGAGTGTCCAATCCTTTGATCATCTTATATGTCTCAACCAGATCCCCTCTCAGTCTTCTAAACTCAAGGGTACACAAGCCCAGTCGCTCCAGTCTTTCAGTGTAAGGTAATCCCGCCATTCCAGGAATTGACCTCGTGAACCTACGCTGCATTCCCTCAATAGCCAGAATGTCTCTCCTCAAATTTGGAGACCAGAACTGCACACAGTACTCCAGGTGTGGTCTCACCAGGGCCCTGTACAGCTGCAGAAGGACCTCTTTGCTTCTATACTCAATCCCTCTTGTTATGAAGGCCAGCATGCTATTAGCCTTCTTCACTACCTGCTGTACCTGCATGCTTACCTTCATTGAGTGGTGTACAAGAACCCCCAGATCTCTCTGTACTGCCCCTTTACCTAAATTGATTCCACTTAGGTGGTAATCTGCCTTCCTGTTCTTGCCACCAAAGTGGATAAGGATCCATTTATCCACGTGAAAGTGCATCTGCCATGCATCTGAGCACTCACCTAACTTGTCCAGGTCACCCTGTAATCTCCTAACATCCTCATCACATTTCACCCTGCCACCCAGCTGATGAAATTTGCGAATGTTATTGCTAATACCATCTTGTATATCCTGAAGATAGATTGTAAAAAGCTGCGGTCCCAGTACTGATCCGTGCGGTACCCCACTGGTCAGTGCCCGGCATTCCGAAATGGAGGGGTGGAGGAGTGTGGAAGGATGAGAGAATGCAGGCTGCGGCCCTATGAAGCAGGGGGAGGGCTTGCAGTTGGCCTGTGTGGGGATGTGGGAGACTACAGGAGCCTGGTGGGCAAGGGCTGGCTGAAAGGCAGCTGGAGGGACGGAGGGAGGGAAGCACGCACGGAGGAGGAAGAGCAAAGAGAAAAGAGAAAAAAAAGCCAAAGGGGATAAAGGGAAAGAGCAAGAAAGAAAATGTGGCTGGCCAGCACGCCTTGAAGTAGGGAGAAAAGGCAGGGGCCAGCGCCTACGGCCATACTAGTCTGAAAACGTCTAATCTCGGAAGCTAAGCAGACTCAGGCCTGGTTAGTACTTGGATGGGAGACCGCCTGGGAATACCAGGTGCAGTAGGCTTTTTCCGCCAGCAGTGGCTGCTCAAGTCACCCCTCTGCACTTGTCTTGTGCCAGGCAATGGAGCGGCAGGTTATTTTTGCTGCTGCTGCTGCTGTGCCTGGCATCAGTCTCCTGCAGGCACGAGACACGGAGGGGAGGAGAGCGGAGCGCTGCCAAAATCAGCAAGAAAGGCGGAAAGAAAGGGATTGGGGCTGCACGCTGTCTGCGGGTGGCAGTCAGGAAAGGCGGACAATAGACAATAGGTGCAGGAGTTGGCCATTCTGCCCTTCCAGCCTGCACCACCATTCAATATGATCATGGCTGATCATCCTTAATCAGTATCCTGTTCCTGCCTTATCTCCATAACCCTTGATTCCACTATCCTTGAGAGCTCTATCCAACTCTTTCTTAAATGAATCCAGAGACTGGGCCTCCACTGCCCTCTGGGGCAGAGCATTCCACACAGCCACCACTCTCTGGGTGAAGAAGTTTCTCCTCATCTCTGTCCTAAATGGTCTACCCCGTATTTTTAAGCTGTGTCCTCTGTTTCGGCACTCACCCCGCAGCGGAAACATGTTGCCTGCCGCCAGAGTGTCCAATCCTTTGATCATCTTATATGTCTCAACCAGATCCCCTCTCAGTCTTCTAAACTCAAGGGTACACAAGCCCAGTCGCTCCAGTCTTTCAGTGTAAGGTAATCCCGCCATTCCAGGAATTGACCTCGTGTACCTACGCTGCATTCCCTCAATAGCCAGAATGTCTCTCCTCAAATTTGGAGACCAGAACTGCACACAGTACTCCAGGTGTGGTCTCACCAGGGCCCTGTACAGCTGCAGAAGGACCTCTTTGCTTCTATACTCAATCCCTCTTGTTATGAAGGCCAGCATGCTATTAGCCTTCTTCACTACCTGCTGTACCTGCATGCTTACCTTCATTGAGTGGTGTACAAGAACCCCCAGATCTCTCTGTACTGCCCCTTTACCTAAATTGATTCCACTTAGGTGGTAATCTGCCTTCCTGTTCTTGCCACCAAAGTGGATAAGGATCCATTTATCCACGTGAAAGTGCATCTGCCATGCATCTGAGCACTCACCTAACTTGTCCAGGTCACCCTGTAATCTCCTAACATCCTCATCACATTTCACCCTGCCACCCAGCTGATGAAATTTGCGAATGTTATTGCTAATACCATCTTGTATATCCTGAAGATAGATTGTAAAAAGCTGCGGTCCCAGTACTGATCCGTGCGGTACCCCACTGGTCAGTGCCCGGCATTCCGAAATGGAGGGGTGGAGGAGTGTGGAAGGATGAGAGAATGCAGGCTGCGGCCCTATGAAGCAGGGGGAGGGCTTGCAGTTGGCCTGTGTGGGGATGTGGGAGACTACAGGAGCCTGGTGGGCAAGGGCTGGCTGAAAGGCAGCTGGAGGGACGGAGGGAGGGAAGCACGCACGGAGGAGGAAGAGCAAAGAGAAAAGAGAAAAAAAAGCCAAAGGGGATAAAGAGAAAGAGCAAGAAAGAAAATGTGGCTGGCCAGCACGCCTTGAAGTAGGGAGAAAAGGCAGGGGCCAGCGCCTACGGCCATACTAGTCTGAAAACGTCTAATCTCGGAAGCTAAGCAGACTCAGGCCTGGTTAGTACTTGGATGGGAGACCGCCTGGGAATACCAGGTGCAGTAGGCTTTTTCCGCCAGCAGTGGCTGCTCAAGTCACCCCTCTGCACTTGTCTTGTGCCAGGCAATGGAGCGGCAGGTTATTTTTGCTGCTGCTGCTGCTGTGCCTGGCATCAGTCTCCTGCAGGCACGAGACACGGAGGGGAGGAGAGCGGAGCGCTGCCAAAATCAGCAAGAAAGGCGGAAAGAAAGGGATTGGGGCTGCACGCTGTCTGCGGGTGGCAGTCAGGAAAGGCGGACAATAGACAATAGGTGCAGGAGTTGGCCATTCTGCCCTTCCAGCCTGCACCACCATTCAATATGATCATGGCTGATCATCCTTAATCAGTATCCTGTTCCTGCCTTATCTCCATAACCCTTGATTCCACTATCCTTGAGAGCTCTATCCAACTCTTTCTTAAATGAATCCAGAGACTGGGCCTCCACTGCCCTCTGGGGCAGAGCATTCCACACAGCCACCACTCTCTGGGTGAAGAAGTTTCTCCTCATCTCTGTCCTAAATGGTCTACCCCGTATTTTTAAGCTGTGTCCTCTGTTTCGGCACTCACCCCGCAGCGGAAACATGTTGCCTGCCGCCAGAGTGTCCAATCCTTTGATCATCTTATATGTCTCAACCAGATCCCCTCTCAGTCTTCTAAACTCAAGGGTACACAAGCCCAGTCGCTCCAGTCTTTCAGTGTAAGGTAATCCCGCCATTCCAGGAATTGACCTCGTGAACCTACGCTGCATTCCCTCAATAGCCAGAATGTCTCTCCTCAAATTTGGAGACCAGAACTGCACACAGTACTCCAGGTGTGGTCTCACCAGGGCCCTGTACAGCTGCAGAAGGACCTCTTTGCTTCTATACTCAATCCCTCTTGTTATGAAGGCCAGCATGCTATTAGCCTTCTTCACTACCTGCTGTACCTGCATGCTTACCTTCATTGAGTGGTGTACAAGAACCCCCAGATCTCTCTGTACTGCCCCTTTACCTAAATTGATTCCACTTAGGTGGTAATCTGCCTTCCTGTTCTTGCCACCAAAGTGGATAAGGATCCATTTATCCACGTGAAAGTGCATCTGCCATGCATCTGAGCACTCACTTAACTTGTCCAGGTCACCCTGTAATCTCCTAACATCCTCATCACATTTCACCCTGCCACCCAGCTGATGAAATTTGCGAATGTTATTGCTAATACCATCTTGTATATCCTGAAGATAGATTGTAAAAAGCTGCGGTCCCAGTACTGATCCGTGCGGTACCCCACTGGTCAGTGCCCGGCATTCCGAAATGGAGGGGTGGAGGAGTGTGGAAGGATGAGAGAATGCAGGCTGCGGCCCTATGAAGCAGGGGGAGGGCTTGCAGTTGGCCTGTGTGGGGATGTGTGAGACTACAGGAGCCTGGTGGGCAAGGGCTGGCTGAAAGGCAGCTGGAGGGACGGAGGGAGGGAAGCACGCACGGAGGAGGAAGAGCAAAGAGAAAAGAGAAAAAAAAGCCAAAGGGGATAAAGAGAAAGAGCAAGAAAGAAAATGTGGCTGGCCAGCACGCCTTGAAGTAGGGAGAAAAGGCAGGGGCCAGCGCCTATGGCCATACTAGTCTGAAAACGCCCGATCTCGTCTGATCTTGGAAGCTAAGCAGACTCAGGCCTGGTTAGTACTTGGATGGGAGACCGCCTGGGAATACCAGGTGCAGTAGGCTTTTTCCGCCAGCAGTGGCTGCTCAAGTCACCCCTCTGCACTTGTCTTGTGCCAGGCAATGGAGCGGCAGGTTATTTTTGCTGCTGCTGCTGTGCCTGGCATCAGTCTCCTGCAGGCACGAGACACGGAGGGGAGGAGAGCGGAGCGCTGCCAAAATCAGCAAGAAAGGCGGAAAGAAAGGGATTGGGGCTGCACGCTGTCTGCGGGTGGCAGTCAGGAAAGGCGGACAATAGACAATAGGTGCAGGAGTTGGCCATTCTGCCCTTCCAGCCTGCACCACCATTCAATATGATCATGGCTGATCATCCTTAATCAGTATCCTGTTCCTGCCTTATCTCCATAACCCTTGATTCCACTATCCTTGAGAGCTCTATCCAACTCTTTCTTAAATGAATCCAGAGACTGGGCCTCCACTGCCCTCTGGGGCAGAGCATTCCACACAGCCACCACTCTCTGGGTGAAGAAGTTTCTCCTCATCTCTGTCCTAAATGGTCTACCCCGTATTTTTAAGCTGTGTCCTCTGTTTCGGCACTCACCCCGCAGCGGAAACATGTTGCCTGCCGCCAGAGTGTCCAATCCTTTGATCATCTTATATGTCTCAACCAGATCCCCTCTCAGTCTTCTAAACTCAAGGGTACACAAGCCCAGTCGCTCCAGTCTTTCAGTGTAAGGTAATCCCGCCATTCCAGGAATTGACCTCGTGAACCTACGCTGCATTCCCTCAATAGCCAGAATGTCTCTCCTCAAATTTGGAGACCAGAACTGCACACAGTACTCCAGGTGTGGTCTCACCAGGGCCCTGTACAGCTGCAGAAGGACCTCTTTGCTTCTATACTCAATCCCTCTTGTTATGAAGGCCAGCATGCTATTAGCCTTCTTCACTACCTGCTGTACCTGCATGCTTACCTTCATTGAGTGGTGTACAAGAACCCCCAGATCTCTCTGTACTGCCCCTTTACCTAAATTGATTCCACTTAGGTGGTAATCTGCCTTCCTGTTCTTGCCACCAAAGTGGATAAGGATCCATTTATCCACGTGAAAGTGCATCTGCCATGCATCTGAGCACTCACCTAACTTGTCCAGGTCACCCTGTAATCTCCTAACATCCTCATCACATTTCACCCTGCCACCCAGCTGATGAAATTTGCGAATGTTATTGCTAATACCATCTTGTATATCCTGAAGATAGATTGTAAAAAGCTGCGGTCCCAGTACTGATCCGTGCGGTACCCCACTGGTCAGTGCCCGGCATTCCGAAATGGAGGGGTGGAGGAGTGTGGAAGGATGAGAGAATGCAGGCTGCGGCCCTATGAAGCAGGGGGAGGGCTTGCAGTTGGCCTGTGTGGGGATGTGGGAGACTACAGGAGCCTGGTGGGCAAGGGCTGGCTGAAAGGCAGCTGGAGGGACGGAGGGAGGGAAGCACGCACGGAGGAGGAAGAGCAAAGAGAAAAGAGAAAAAAAAGCCAAAGGGGATAAAGAGAAAGAGCAAGAAAGAAAATGTGGCTGGCCAGCACGCCTTGAAGTAGGGAGAAAAGGAAGGGGCCAGCGCCTACGGCCATACTAGTCTGAAAACGTCTAATCTCGGAAGCTAAGCAGACTCAGGCCTGGTTAGTACTTGGATGGGAGACCGCCTGGGAATACCAGGTGCAGTAGGCTTTTTCCGCCAGCAGTGGCTGCTCAAGTCACCCCTCTGCACTTGTCTTGTGCCAGGCAATGGAGCGGCAGGTTATTTTTGCTGCTGCTGCTGCTGTGCCTGGCATCAGTCTCCTGCAGGCACGAGACACGGAGGGGAGGAGAGCGGAGCGCTGCCAAAATCAGCAAGAAAGGCGGAAAGAAAGGGATTGGGGCTGCACGCTGTCTGCGGGTGGCAGTCAGGAAAGGCGGACAATAGACAATAGGTGCAGGAGTTGGCCATTCTGCCCTTCCAGCCTGCACCACCATTCAATATGATCATGGCTGATCATCCTTAATCAGTATCCTGTTCCTGCCTTATCTCCATAACCCTTGATTCCACTATCCTTGAGAGCTCTATCCAACTCTTTCTTAAATGAATCCAGAGACTGGGCCTCCACTGCCCTCTGGGGCAGAGCATTCCACACAGCCACCACTCTCTGGGTGAAGAAGTTTCTCCTCATCTCTGTCCTAAATGGTCTACCCCGTATTTTTAAGCTGTGTCCTCTGTTTCGGCACTCACCCCGCAGCGGAAACATGTTGCCTGCCGCCAGAGTGTCCAATCCTTTGATCATCTTATATGTCTCAACCAGATCCCCTCTCAGTCTTCTAAACTCAAGGGTACACAAGCCCAGTCGCTCCAGTCTTTCAGTGTAAGGTAATCCCGCCATTCCAGGAATTGACCTCGTGTACCTACGCTGCATTCCCTCAATAGCCAGAATGTCTCTCCTCAAATTTGGAGACCAGAACTGCACACAGTACTCCAGGTGTGGTCTCACCAGGGCCCTGTACAGCTGCAGAAGGACCTCTTTGCTTCTATACTCAATCCCTCTTGTTATGAAGGCCAGCATGCTATTAGCCTTCTTCACTACCTGCTGTACCTGCATGCTTACCTTCATTGAGTGGTGTACAAGAACCCCCAGATCTCTCTGTACTGCCCCTTTACCTAAATTGATTCCACTTAGGTGGTAATCTGCCTTCCTGTTCTTGCCACCAAAGTGGATAAGGATCCATTTATCCACGTGAAAGTGCATCTGCCATGCATCTGAGCACTCACCTAACTTGTCCAGGTCACCCTGTAATCTCCTAACATCCTCATCACATTTCACCCTGCCACCCAGCTGATGAAATTTGCGAATGTTATTGCTAATACCATCTTGTATATCCTGAAGATAGATTGTAAAAAGCTGCGGTCCCAGTACTGATCCGTGCGGTACCCCACTGGTCAGTGCCTGGCATTCCGAAATGAAGGGGTGGAGGAGTGTGGAAGGATGAGAGAATGCAGGCTGCGGCCCTATGAAGCAGGGGGAGGGCTTGCAGTTGGCCTGTGTGGGGATGTGGGAGACTACAGGAGCCTGGTGGGCAAGGGCTGGCTGAAAGGCAGCTGGAGGGACGGAGGGAGGGAAGCACGCACGGAGGAGGAAGAGCAAAGAGAAAAGAGAAAAAAAAGCCAAAGGGGATAAAGAGAAAGAGCAACAAAGAAAATGTGGCTGGCCAGCACGCCTTGAAGTAGGGAGAAAAGGGAGGGGCCAGCGCCTGTGGCCATACTAGTCTGAAAACGCCTGATCTCGGAAGCTAAGCAGACTCAGGCCTGGTTAGTACTTGAATGGGAAACCGCCTGGGAATACCAGGTGCAGTAGGCTTTTTCCGCCAGCAGTGGCTGCTCAAGTCACCCCTCTGCACTTGTCTTGTGCCAGGCAATGGAGCGGCAGGTTATTTTTGCTGCTGCTGCTGTGCCTGGCATCAGTCTCCTGCAGGCACGAGACACGGAGGGGAGGAGAGCGGAGCGCTGCCAAAATCAGCAAGAAAGGCGGAAAGAAAGGGATTGGGGCTGCACGCTGTCTGCGGGTGGCAGTCAGGAAAGGCGGACAATAGACAATAGGTGCAGGAGTTGGCCATTCTGCCCTTCCAGCCTGCACCACCATTCAATATGATCATGGCTGATCATCCTTAATCAGTATCCTGTTCCTGCCTTATCTCCATAACCCTTGATTCCACTATCCTTGAGAGCTCTATCCAACTCTTTCTTAAATGAATCCAGAGACTGGGCCTCCACTGCCCTCTGGGGCAGAGCATTCCACACAGCCACCACTCTCTGGGTGAAGAAGTTTCTCCTCATCTCTGTCCTAAATGGTCTACCCCGTATTTTTAAGCTGTGTCCTCTGTTTCGGCACTCACCCCGCAGCGGAAACATGTTGCCTGCCGCCAGAGTGTCCAATCCTTTGATCATCTTATATGTCTCAACCAGATCCCCTCTCAGTCTTCTAAACTCAAGGGTACACAAGCCCAGTCGCTCCAGTCTTTCAGTGTAAGGTAATCCCGCCATTCCAGGAATTGACCTCGTGAACCTACGCTGCATTCCCTCAATAGCCAGAATGTCTCTCCTCAAATTTGGAGACCAGAACTGCACACAGTACTCCAGGTGTGGTCTCACCAGGGCCCTGTACAGCTGCAGAAGGACCTCTTTGCTTCTATACTCAATCCCTCTTGTTATGAAGGCCAGCATGCTATTAGCCTTCTTCACTACCTGCTGTACCTGCATGCTTACCTTCATTGAGTGGTGTACAAGAACCCCCAGATCTCTCTGTACTGCCCCTTTACCTAAATTGATTCCACTTAGGTGGTAATCTGCCTTCCTGTTCTTGCCACCAAAGTGGATAAGGATCCATTTATCCACGTGAAAGTGCATCTGCCATGCATCTGAGCACTCACTTAACTTGTCCAGGTCACCCTGTAATCTCCTAACATCCTCATCACATTTCACCCTGCCACCCAGCTGATGAAATTTGCGAATGTTATTGCTAATACCATCTTGTATATCCTGAAGATAGATTGTAAAAAGCTGCGGTCCCAGTACTGATCCGTGCGGTACCCCACTGGTCAGTGCCCGGCATTCCGAAATGGAGGGGTGGAGGAGTGTGGAAGGATGAGAGAATGCAGGCTGCGGCCCTATGAAGCAGGGGGAGGGCTTGCAGTTGGCCTGTGTGGGGATGTGTGAGACTACAGGAGCCTGGTGGGCAAGGGCTGGCTGAAAGGCAGCTGGAGGGACGGAGGGAGGGAAGCACGCACGGAGGAGGAAGAGCAAAGAGAAAAGAGAAAAAAAAGCCAAAGGGGATAAAGAGAAAGAGCAAGAAAGAAAATGTGGCTGGCCAGCACGCCTTGAAGTAGGGAGAAAAGGCAGGGGCCAGCGCCTATGGCCATACTAGTCTGAAAACGCCCGATCTCGTCTGATCTTGGAAGCTAAGCAGACTCAGGCCTGGTTAGTACTTGGATGGGAGACCGCCTGGGAATACCAGGTGCAGTAGGCTTTTTCCGCCAGCAGTGGCTGCTCAAGTCACCCCTCTGCACTTGTCTTGTGCCAGGCAATGGAGCGGCAGGTTATTTTTGCTGCTGCTGCTGCTGTGCCTGGCATCAGTCTCCTGCAGGCACGAGACACGGAGGGGAGGAGAGCGGAGCGCTGCCAAAATCAGCAAGAAAGGCGGAAAGAAAGGGATTGGGGCTGCACGCTGTCTGCGGGTGGCAGTCAGGAAAGGCGGACAATAGACAATAGGTGCAGGAGTTGGCCATTCTGCCCTTCCAGCCTGCACCACCATTCAATATGATCATGGCTGATCATCCTTAATCAGTATCCTGTTCCTGCCTTATCTCCATAACCCTTGATTCCACTATCCTTGAGAGCTCTATCCAACTCTTTCTTAAATGAATCCAGAGACTGGGCCTCCACTGCCCTCTGGGGCAGAGCATTCCACACAGCCACCACTCTCTGGGTGAAGAAGTTTCTCCTCATCTCTGTCCTAAATGGTCTACCCCGTATTTTTAAGCTGTGTCCTCTGTTTCGGCACTCACCCCGCAGCGGAAACATGTTGCCTGCCGCCAGAGTGTCCAATCCTTTGATCATCTTATATGTCTCAACCAGATCCCCTCTCAGTCTTCTAAACTCAAGGGTACACAAGCCCAGTCGCTCCAGTCTTTCAGTGTAAGGTAATCCCGCCATTCCAGGAATTGACCTCGTGAACCTACGCTGCATTCCCTCAATAGCCAGAATGTCTCTCCTCAAATTTGGAGACCAGAACTGCACACAGTACTCCAGGTGTGGTCTCACCAGGGCCCTGTACAGCTGCAGAAGGACCTCTTTGCTTCTATACTCAATCCCTCTTGTTATGAAGGCCAGCATGCTATTAGCCTTCTTCACTACCTGCTGTACCTGCATGCTTACCTTCATTGAGTGGTGTACAAGAACCCCCAGATCTCTCTGTACTGCCCCTTTACCTAAATTGATTCCACTTAGGTGGTAATCTGCCTTCCTGTTCTTGCCACCAAAGTGGATAAGGATCCATTTATCCACGTGAAAGTGCATCTGCCATGCATCTGAGCACTCACCTAACTTGTCCAGGTCACCCTGTAATCTCCTAAGATCCTCATCACATTTCACCCTGCCACCCAGCTGATGAAATTTGCGAATGTTATTGCTAATACCATCTTGTATATCCTGAAGATAGATTGTAAAAAGCTGCGGTCCCAGTACTGATCCGTGCGGTACCCCACTGGTCAGTGCCCGGCATTCCGAAATGGAGGGGTGGAGGAGTGTGGAAGGATGAGAGAATGCAGGCTGCGGCCCTATGAAGCAGGGGGAGGGCTTGCAGTTGGCCTGTGTGGGGATGTGGGAGACTACAGGAGCCTGGTGGGCAAGGGCTGGCTGAAAGGCAGCTGGAGGGACGGAGGGAGGGAAGCACGCACGGAGGAGGAAGAGCAAAGAGAAAAGAGAAAAAAAAGCCAAAGGGGATAAAGAGAAAGAGCAAGAAAGAAAATGTGGCTGGCCAGCACGCCTTGAAGTAGGGAGAAAAGGCAGGGGCCAGCGCCTACGGCCATACTAGTCTGAAAACGTCTAATCTCGGAAGCTAAGCAGACTCAGGCCTGGTTAGTACTTGGATGGGAGACCGCCTGGGAATACCAGGTGCAGTAGGCTTTTTCCGCCAGCAGTGGCTGCTCAAGTCACCCCTCTGCACTTGTCTTGTGCCAGGCAATGGAGCGGCAGGTTATTTTTGCTGCTGCTGCTGCTGTGCCTGGCATCAGTCTCCTGCAGGCACGAGACACGGAGGGGAGGAGAGCGGAGCGCTGCCAAAATCAGCAAGAAAGGCGGAAAGAAAGGGATTGGGGCTGCACGCTGTCTGCGGGTGGCAGTCAGGAAAGGCGGACAATAGACAATAGGTGCAGGAGTTGGCCATTCTGCCCTTCCAGCCTGCACCACCATTCAATATGATCATGGCTGATCATCCTTAATCAGTATCCTGTTCCTGCCTTATCTCCATAACCCTTGATTCCACTATCCTTGAGAGCTCTATCCAACTCTTTCTTAAATGAATCCAGAGACTGGGCCTCCACTGCCCTCTGGGGCAGAGCATTCCACACAGCCACCACTCTCTGGGTGAAGAAGTTTCTCCTCATCTCTGTCCTAAATGGTCTACCCCGTATTTTTAAGCTGTGTCCTCTGTTTCGGCACTCACCCCGCAGCGGAAACATGTTGCCTGCCGCCAGAGTGTCCAATCCTTTGATCATCTTATATGTCTCAACCAGATCCCCTCTCAGTCTTCTAAACTCAAGGGTACACAAGCCCAGTCGCTCCAGTCTTTCAGTGTAAGGTAATCCCGCCATTCCAGGAATTGACCTCGTGTACCTACGCTGCATTCCCTCAATAGCCAGAATGTCTCTCCTCAAATTTGGAGACCAGAACTGCACACAGTACTCCAGGTGTGGTCTCACCAGGGCCCTGTACAGCTGCAGAAGGACCTCTTTGCTTCTATACTCAATCCCTCTTGTTATGAAGGCCAGCATGCTATTAGCCTTCTTCACTACCTGCTGTACCTGCATGCTTACCTTCATTGAGTGGTGTACAAGAACCCCCAGATCTCTCTGTACTGCCCCTTTACCTAAATTGATTCCACTTAGGTGGTAATCTGCCTTCCTGTTCTTGCCACCAAAGTGGATAAGGATCCATTTATCCACGTGAAAGTGCATCTGCCATGCATCTGAGCACTCACCTAACTTGTCCAGGTCACCCTGTAATCTCCTAAGATCCTCATCACATTTCACCCTGCCACCCAGCTGATGAAATTTGCGAATGTTATTGCTAATACCATCTTGTATATCCTGAAGATAGATTGTAAAAAGCTGCGGTCCCAGTACTGATCCGTGCGGTACCCCACTGGTCAGTGCCTGGCATTCCGAAATGAAGGGGTGGAGGAGTGTGGAAGGATGAGAGAATGCAGGCTGCGGCCCTATGAAGCAGGGGGAGGGCTTGCAGTTGGCCTGTGTGGGGATGTGGGAGACTACAGGAGCCTGGTGGGCAAGGGCTGGCTGAAAGGCAGCTGGAGGGACGGAGGGAGGGAAGCACGCACGGAGGAGGAAGAGCAAAGAGAAAAGAGAAAAAAAAGCCAAAGGGGATAAAGAGAAAGAGCAACAAAGAAAATGTGGCTGGCCAGCACGCCTTGAAGTAGGGAGAAAAGGGAGGGGCCAGCGCCTGCGGCCATACTAGTCTGAAAACGCCTGATCTCGGAAGCTAAGCAGACTCAGGCCTGGTTAGTACTTGGATGGGAAACCGCCTGGGAATACCAGGTGCAGTAGGCTTTTTCCGCCAGCAGTGGCTGCTCAAGTCACCCCTCTGCACTTGTCTTGTGCCAGGCAATGGAGCGGCAGGTTATTTTTGCTGCTGCTGCTGTGCCTGGCATCAGTCTCCTGCAGGCACGAGACACGGAGGGGAGGAGAGCGGAGCGCTGCCAAAATCAGCAAGAAAGGCGGAAAGAAAGGGATTGGGGCTGCACGCTGTCTGCGGGTGGCAGTCAGGAAAGGCGGACAATAGACAATAGGTGCAGGAGTTGGCCATTCTGCCCTTCCAGCCTGCACCACCATTCAATATGATCATGGCTGATCATCCTTAATCAGTATCCTGTTCCTGCCTTATCTCCATAACCCTTGATTCCACTATCCTTGAGAGCTCTATCCAACTCTTTCTTAAATGAATCCAGAGACTGGGCCTCCACTGCCCTCTGGGGCAGAGCATTCCACACAGCCACCACTCTCTGGGTGAAGAAGTTTCTCCTCATCTCTGTCCTAAATGGTCTACCCCGTATTTTTAAGCTGTGTCCTCTGTTTCGGCACTCACCCCGCAGCGGAAACATGTTGCCTGCCGCCAGAGTGTCCAATCCTTTGATCATCTTATATGTCTCAACCAGATCCCCTCTCAGTCTTCTAAACTCAAGGGTACACAAGCCCAGTCGCTCCAGTCTTTCAGTGTAAGGTAATCCCGCCATTCCAGGAATTGACCTCGTGAACCTACGCTGCATTCCCTCAATAGCCAGAATGTCTCTCCTCAAATTTGGAGACCAGAACTGCACACAGTACTCCAGGTGTGGTCTCACCAGGGCCCTGTACAGCTGCAGAAGGACCTCTTTGCTTCTATACTCAATCCCTCTTGTTATGAAGGCCAGCATGCTATTAGCCTTCTTCACTACCTGCTGTACCTGCATGCTTACCTTCATTGAGTGGTGTACAAGAACCCCCAGATCTCTCTGTACTGCCCCTTTACCTAAATTGATTCCACTTAGGTGGTAATCTGCCTTCCTGTTCTTGCCACCAAAGTGGATAAGGATCCATTTATCCACGTGAAAGTGCATCTGCCATGCATCTGAGCACTCACTTAACTTGTCCAGGTCACCCTGTAATCTCCTAACATCCTCATCACATTTCACCCTGCCACCCAGCTGATGAAATTTGCGAATGTTATTGCTAATACCATCTTGTATATCCTGAAGATAGATTGTAAAAAGCTGCGGTCCCAGTACTGATCCGTGCGGTACCCCACTGGTCAGTGCCCGGCATTCCGAAATGGAGGGGTGGAGGAGTGTGGAAGGATGAGAGAATGCAGGCTGCGGCCCTATGAAGCAGGGGGAGGGCTTGCAGTTGGCCTGTGTGGGGATGTGTGAGACTACAGGAGCCTGGTGGGCAAGGGCTGGCTGAAAGGCAGCTGGAGGGACGGAGGGAGGGAAGCACGCACGGAGGAGGAAGAGCAAAGAGAAAAGAGAAAAAAAAGCCAAAGGGGATAAAGAGAAAGAGCAAGAAAGAAAATGTGGCTGGCCAGCACGCCTTGAAGTAGGGAGAAAAGGCAGGGGCCAGCGCCTATGGCCATACTAGTCTGAAAACGCCCGATCTCGTCTGATCTTGGAAGCTAAGCAGACTCAGGCCTGGTTAGTACTTGGATGGGAGACCGCCTGGGAATACCAGGTGCAGTAGGCTTTTTCCGCCAGCAGTGGCTGCTCAAGTCACCCCTCTGCACTTGTCTTGTGCCAGGCAATGGAGCGGCAGGTTATTTTTGCTGCTGCTGCTGTGCCTGGCATCAGTCTCCTGCAGGCACGAGACACGGAGGGGAGGAGAGCGGAGCGCTGCCAAAATCAGCAAGAAAGGCGGAAAGAAAGGGATTGGGGCTGCACGCTGTCTGCGGGTGGCAGTCAGGAAAGGCGGACAATAGACAATAGGTGCAGGAGTTGGCCATTCTGCCCTTCCAGCCTGCACCACCATTCAATATGATCATGGCTGATCATCCTTAATCAGTATCCTGTTCCTGCCTTATCTCCATAACCCTTGATTCCACTATCCTTGAGAGCTCTATCCAACTCTTTCTTAAATGAATCCAGAGACTGGGCCTCCACTGCCCTCTGGGGCAGAGCATTCCACACAGCCACCACTCTCTGGGTGAAGAAGTTTCTCCTCATCTCTGTCCTAAATGGTCTACCCCGTATTTTTAAGCTGTGTCCTCTGTTTCGGCACTCACCCCGCAGCGGAAACATGTTGCCTGCCGCCAGAGTGTCCAATCCTTTGATCATCTTATATGTCTCAACCAGATCCCCTCTCAGTCTTCTAAACTCAAGGGTACACAAGCCCAGTCGCTCCAGTCTTTCAGTGTAAGGTAATCCCGCCATTCCAGGAATTGACCTCGTGAACCTACGCTGCATTCCCTCAATAGCCAGAATGTCTCTCCTCAAATTTGGAGACCAGAACTGCACACAGTACTCCAGGTGTGGTCTCACCAGGGCCCTGTACAGCTGCAGAAGGACCTCTTTGCTTCTATACTCAATCCCTCTTGTTATGAAGGCCAGCATGCTATTAGCCTTCTTCACTACCTGCTGTACCTGCATGCTTACCTTCATTGAGTGGTGTACAAGAACCCCCAGATCTCTCTGTACTGCCCCTTTACCTAAATTGATTCCACTTAGGTGGTAATCTGCCTTCCTGTTCTTGCCACCAAAGTGGATAAGGATCCATTTATCCACGTGAAAGTGCATCTGCCATGCATCTGAGCACTCACCTAACTTGTCCAGGTCACCCTGTAATCTCCTAACATCCTCATCACATTTCACCCTGCCACCCAGCTGATGAAATTTGCGAATGTTATTGCTAATACCATCTTGTATATCCTGAAGATAGATTGTAAAAAGCTGCGGTCCCAGTACTGATCCGTGCGGTACCCCACTGGTCAGTGCCCGGCATTCCGAAATGGAGGGGTGGAGGAGTGTGGAAGGATGAGAGAATGCAGGCTGCGGCCCTATGAAGCAGGGGGAGGGCTTGCAGTTGGCCTGTGTGGGGATGTGGGAGACTACAGGAGCCTGGTGGGCAAGGGCTGGCTGAAAGGCAGCTGGAGGGACGGAGGGAGGGAAGCACGCACGGAGGAGGAAGAGCAAAGAGAAAAGAGAAAAAAAAGCCAAAGGGGATAAAGAGAAAGAGCAAGAAAGAAAATGTGGCTGGCCAGCACGCCTTGAAGTAGGGAGAAAAGGCAGGGGCCAGCGCCTACGGCCATACTAGTCTGAAAACGTCTAATCTCGGAAGCTAAGCAGACTCAGGCCTGGTTAGTACTTGGATGGGAGACCGCCTGGGAATACCAGGTGCAGTAGGCTTTTTCCGCCAGCAGTGGCTGCTCAAGTCACCCCTCTGCACTTGTCTTGTGCCAGGCAATGGAGCGGCAGGTTATTTTTGCTGCTGCTGCTGCTGTGCCTGGCATCAGTCTCCTGCAGGCACGAGACACGGAGGGGAGGAGAGCGGAGCGCTGCCAAAATCAGCAAGAAAGGCGGAAAGAAAGGGATTGGGGCTGCACGCTGTCTGCGGGTGGCAGTCAGGAAAGGCGGACAATAGACAATAGGTGCAGGAGTTGGCCATTCTGCCCTTCCAGCCTGCACCACCATTCAATATGATCATGGCTGATCATCCTTAATCAGTATCCTGTTCCTGCCTTATCTCCATAACCCTTGATTCCACTATCCTTGAGAGCTCTATCCAACTCTTTCTTAAATGAATCCAGAGACTGGGCCTCCACTGCCCTCTGGGGCAGAGCATTCCACACAGCCACCACTCTCTGGGTGAAGAAGTTTCTCCTCATCTCTGTCCTAAATGGTCTACCCCGTATTTTTAAGCTGTGTCCTCTGTTTCGGCACTCACCCCGCAGCGGAAACATGTTGCCTGCCGCCAGAGTGTCCAATCCTTTGATCATCTTATATGTCTCAACCAGATCCCCTCTCAGTCTTCTAAACTCAAGGGTACACAAGCCCAGTCGCTCCAGTCTTTCAGTGTAAGGTAATCCCGCCATTCCAGGAATTGACCTCGTGTACCTACGCTGCATTCCCTCAATAGCCAGAATGTCTCTCCTCAAATTTGGAGACCAGAACTGCACACAGTACTCCAGGTGTGGTCTCACCAGGGCCCTGTACAGCTGCAGAAGGACCTCTTTGCTTCTATACTCAATCCCTCTTGTTATGAAGGCCAGCATGCTATTAGCCTTCTTCACTACCTGCTGTACCTGCATGCTTACCTTCATTGAGTGGTGTACAAGAACCCCCAGATCTCTCTGTACTGCCCCTTTACCTAAATTGATTCCACTTAGGTGGTAATCTGCCTTCCTGTTCTTGCCACCAAAGTGGATAAGGATCCATTTATCCACGTGAAAGTGCATCTGCCATGCATCTGAGCACTCACCTAACTTGTCCAGGTCACCCTGTAATCTCCTAACATCCTCATCACATTTCACCCTGCCACCCAGCTGATGAAATTTGCGAATGTTATTGCTAATACCATCTTGTATATCCTGAAGATAGATTGTAAAAAGCTGCGGTCCCAGTACTGATCCGTGCGGTACCCCACTGGTCAGTGCCTGGCATTCCGAAATGAAGGGGTGGAGGAGTGTGGAAGGATGAGAGAATGCAGGCTGCGGCCCTATGAAGCAGGGGGAGGGCTTGCAGTTGGCCTGTGTGGGGATGTGGGAGACTACAGGAGCCTGGTGGGCAAGGGCTGGCTGAAAGGCAGCTGGAGGGACGGAGGGAGGGAAGCACGCACGGAGGAGGAAGAGCAAAGAGAAAAGAGAAAAAAAAGCCAAAGGGGATAAAGAGAAAGAGCAACAAAGAAAATGTGGCTGGCCAGCACGCCTTGAAGTAGGGAGAAAAGGGAGGGGCCAGCGCCTGCGGCCATACTAGTCTGAAAACGCCTGATCTCGGAAGCTAAGCAGACTCAGGCCTGGTTAGTACTTGGATGGGAAACCGCCTGGGAATACCAGGTGCAGTAGGCTTTTTCCGCCAGCAGTGGCTGCTCAAGTCACCCCTCTGCACTTGTCTTGTGCCAGGCAATGGAGCGGCAGGTTATTTTTGCTGCTGCTGCTGTGCCTGGCATCAGTCTCCTGCAGGCACGAGACACGGAGGGGAGGAGAGCGGAGCGCTGCCAAAATCAGCAAGAAAGGCGGAAAGAAAGGGATTGGGGCTGCACGCTGTCTGCGGGTGGCAGTCAGGAAAGGCGGACAATAGACAATAGGTGCAGGAGTTGGCCATTCTGCCCTTCCAGCCTGCACCACCATTCAATATGATCATGGCTGATCATCCTTAATCAGTATCCTGTTCCTGCCTTATCTCCATAACCCTTGATTCCACTATCCTTGAGAGCTCTATCCAACTCTTTCTTAAATGAATCCAGAGACTGGGCCTCCACTGCCCTCTGGGGCAGAGCATTCCACACAGCCACCACTCTCTGGGTGAAGAAGTTTCTCCTCATCTCTGTCCTAAATGGTCTACCCCGTATTTTTAAGCTGTGTCCTCTGTTTCGGCACTCACCCCGCAGCGGAAACATGTTGCCTGCCGCCAGAGTGTCCAATCCTTTGATCATCTTATATGTCTCAACCAGATCCCCTCTCAGTCTTCTAAACTCAAGGGTACACAAGCCCAGTCGCTCCAGTCTTTCAGTGTAAGGTAATCCCGCCATTCCAGGAATTGACCTCGTGAACCTACGCTGCATTCCCTCAATAGCCAGAATGTCTCTCCTCAAATTTGGAGACCAGAACTGCACACAGTACTCCAGGTGTGGTCTCACCAGGGCCCTGTACAGCTGCAGAAGGACCTCTTTGCTTCTATACTCAATCCCTCTTGTTATGAAGGCCAGCATGCTATTAGCCTTCTTCACTACCTGCTGTACCTGCATGCTTACCTTCATTGAGTGGTGTACAAGAACCCCCAGATCTCTCTGTACTGCCCCTTTACCTAAATTGATTCCACTTAGGTGGTAATCTGCCTTCCTGTTCTTGCCACCAAAGTGGATAAGGATCCATTTATCCACGTGAAAGTGCATCTGCCATGCATCTGAGCACTCACTTAACTTGTCCAGGTCACCCTGTAATCTCCTAACATCCTCATCACATTTCACCCTGCCACCCAGCTGATGAAATTTGCGAATGTTATTGCTAATACCATCTTGTATATCCTGAAGATAGATTGTAAAAAGCTGCGGTCCCAGTACTGATCCGTGCGGTACCCCACTGGTCAGTGCCCGGCATTCCGAAATGGAGGGGTGGAGGAGTGTGGAAGGATGAGAGAATGCAGGCTGCGGCCCTATGAAGCAGGGGGAGGGCTTGCAGTTGGCCTGTGTGGGGATGTGTGAGACTACAGGAGCCTGGTGGGCAAGGGCTGGCTGAAAGGCAGCTGGAGGGACGGAGGGAGGGAAGCACGCACGGAGGAGGAAGAGCAAAGAGAAAAGAGAAAAAAAAGCCAAAGGGGATAAAGAGAAAGAGCAAGAAAGAAAATGTGGCTGGCCAGCACGCCTTGAAGTAGGGAGAAAAGGCAGGGGCCAGCGCCTATGGCCATACTAGTCTGAAAACGCCCGATCTCGTCTGATCTTGGAAGCTAAGCAGACTCAGGCCTGGTTAGTACTTGGATGGGAGACCGCCTGGGAATACCAGGTGCAGTAGGCTTTTTCCGCCAGCAGTGGCTGCTCAAGTCACCCCTCTGCACTTGTCTTGTGCCAGGCAATGGAGCGGCAGGTTATTTTTGCTGCTGCTGCTGTGCCTGGCATCAGTCTCCTGCAGGCACGAGACACGGAGGGGAGGAGAGCGGAGCGCTGCCAAAATCAGCAAGAAAGGCGGAAAGAAAGGGATTGGGGCTGCACGCTGTCTGCGGGTGGCAGTCAGGAAAGGCGGACAATAGACAATAGGTGCAGGAGTTGGCCATTCTGCCCTTCCAGCCTGCACCACCATTCAATATGATCATGGCTGATCATCCTTAATCAGTATCCTGTTCCTGCCTTATCTCCATAACCCTTGATTCCACTATCCTTGAGAGCTCTATCCAACTCTTTCTTAAATGAATCCAGAGACTGGGCCTCCACTGCCCTCTGGGGCAGAGCATTCCACACAGCCACCACTCTCTGGGTGAAGAAGTTTCTCCTCATCTCTGTCCTAAATGGTCTACCCCGTATTTTTAAGCTGTGTCCTCTGTTTCGGCACTCACCCCGCAGCGGAAACATGTTGCCTGCCGCCAGAGTGTCCAATCCTTTGATCATCTTATATGTCTCAACCAGATCCCCTCTCAGTCTTCTAAACTCAAGGGTACACAAGCCCAGTCGCTCCAGTCTTTCAGTGTAAGGTAATCCCGCCATTCCAGGAATTGACCTCGTGAACCTACGCTGCATTCCCTCAATAGCCAGAATGTCTCTCCTCAAATTTGGAGACCAGAACTGCACACAGTACTCCAGGTGTGGTCTCACCAGGGCCCTGTACAGCTGCAGAAGGACCTCTTTGCTTCTATACTCAATCCCTCTTGTTATGAAGGCCAGCATGCTATTAGCCTTCTTCACTACCTGCTGTACCTGCATGCTTACCTTCATTGAGTGGTGTACAAGAACCCCCAGATCTCTCTGTACTGCCCCTTTACCTAAATTGATTCCACTTAGGTGGTAATCTGCCTTCCTGTTCTTGCCACCAAAGTGGATAAGGATCCATTTATCCACGTGAAAGTGCATCTGCCATGCATCTGAGCACTCACCTAACTTGTCCAGGTCACCCTGTAATCTCCTAACATCCTCATCACATTTCACCCTGCCACCCAGCTGATGAAATTTGCGAATGTTATTGCTAATACCATCTTGTATATCCTGAAGATAGATTGTAAAAAGCTGCGGTCCCAGTACTGATCCGTGCGGTACCCCACTGGTCAGTGCCCGGCATTCCGAAATGGAGGGGTGGAGGAGTGTGGAAGGATGAGAGAATGCAGGCTGCGGCCCTATGAAGCAGGGGGAGGGCTTGCAGTTGGCCTGTGTGGGGATGTGGGAGACTACAGGAGCCTGGTGGGCAAGGGCTGGCTGAAAGGCAGCTGGAGGGACGGAGGGAGGGAAGCACGCACGGAGGAGGAAGAGCAAAGAGAAAAGAGAAAAAAAAGCCAAAGGGGATAAAGAGAAAGAGCAAGAAAGAAAATGTGGCTGGCCAGCACGCCTTGAAGTAGGGAGAAAAGGCAGGGGCCAGCGCCTACGGCCATACTAGTCTGAAAACGTCTAATCTCGGAAGCTAAGCAGACTCAGGCCTGGTTAGTACTTGGATGGGAGACCGCCTGGGAATACCAGGTGCAGTAGGCTTTTTCCGCCAGCAGTGGCTGCTCAAGTCACCCCTCTGCACTTGTCTTGTGCCAGGCAATGGAGCGGCAGGTTATTTTTGCTGCTGCTGCTGCTGTGCCTGGCATCAGTCTCCTGCAGGCACGAGACACGGAGGGGAGGAGAGCGGAGCGCTGCCAAAATCAGCAAGAAAGGCGGAAAGAAAGGGATTGGGGCTGCACGCTGTCTGCGGGTGGCAGTCAGGAAAGGCGGACAATAGACAATAGGTGCAGGAGTTGGCCATTCTGCCCTTCCAGCCTGCACCACCATTCAATATGATCATGGCTGATCATCCTTAATCAGTATCCTGTTCCTGCCTTATCTCCATAACCCTTGATTCCACTATCCTTGAGAGCTCTATCCAACTCTTTCTTAAATGAATCCAGAGACTGGGCCTCCACTGCCCTCTGGGGCAGAGCATTCCACACAGCCACCACTCTCTGGGTGAAGAAGTTTCTCCTCATCTCTGTCCTAAATGGTCTACCCCGTATTTTTAAGCTGTGTCCTCTGTTTCGGCACTCACCCCGCAGCGGAAACATGTTGCCTGCCGCCAGAGTGTCCAATCCTTTGATCATCTTATATGTCTCAACCAGATCCCCTCTCAGTCTTCTAAACTCAAGGGTACACAAGCCCAGTCGCTCCAGTCTTTCAGTGTAAGGTAATCCCGCCATTCCAGGAATTGACCTCGTGTACCTACGCTGCATTCCCTCAATAGCCAGAATGTCTCTCCTCAAATTTGGAGACCAGAACTGCACACAGTACTCCAGGTGTGGTCTCACCAGGGCCCTGTACAGCTGCAGAAGGACCTCTTTGCTTCTATACTCAATCCCTCTTGTTATGAAGGCCAGCATGCTATTAGCCTTCTTCACTACCTGCTGTACCTGCATGCTTACCTTCATTGAGTGGTGTACAAGAACCCCCAGATCTCTCTGTACTGCCCCTTTACCTAAATTGATTCCACTTAGGTGGTAATCTGCCTTCCTGTTCTTGCCACCAAAGTGGATAAGGATCCATTTATCCACGTGAAAGTGCATCTGCCATGCATCTGAGCACTCACCTAACTTGTCCAGGTCACCCTGTAATCTCCTAACATCCTCATCACATTTCACCCTGCCACCCAGCTGATGAAATTTGCGAATGTTATTGCTAATACCATCTTGTATATCCTGAAGATAGATTGTAAAAAGCTGCGGTCCCAGTACTGATCCGTGCGGTACCCCACTGGTCAGTGCCTGGCATTCCGAAATGAAGGGGTGGAGGAGTGTGGAAGGATGAGAGAATGCAGGCTGCGGCCCTATGAAGCAGGGGGAGGGCTTGCAGTTGGCCTGTGTGGGGATGTGGGAGACTACAGGAGCCTGGTGGGCAAGGGCTGGCTGAAAGGCAGCTGGAGGGACGGAGGGAGGGAAGCACGCACGGAGGAGGAAGAGCAAAGAGAAAAGAGAAAAAAAAGCCAAAGGGGATAAAGAGAAAGAGCAACAAAGAAAATGTGGCTGGCCAGCACGCCTTGAAGTAGGGAGAAAAGGGAGGGGCCAGCGCCTGCGGCCATACTAGTCTGAAAACGCCTGATCTCGGAAGCTAAGCAGACTCAGGCCTGGTTAGTACTTGGATGGGAAACCGCCTGGGAATACCAGGTGCAGTAGGCTTTTTCCGCCAGCAGTGGCTGCTCAAGTCACCCCTCTGCACTTGTCTTGTGCCAGGCAATGGAGCGGCAGGTTATTTTTGCTGCTGCTGCTGTGCCTGGCATCAGTCTCCTGCAGGCACGAGACACGGAGGGGAGGAGAGCGGAGCGCTGCCAAAATCAGCAAGAAAGGCGGAAAGAAAGGGATTGGGGCTGCACGCTGTCTGCGGGTGGCAGTCAGGAAAGGCGGACAATAGACAATAGGTGCAGGAGTTGGCCATTCTGCCCTTCCAGCCTGCACCACCATTCAATATGATCATGGCTGATCATCCTTAATCAGTATCCTGTTCCTGCCTTATCTCCATAACCCTTGATTCCACTATCCTTGAGAGCTCTATCCAACTCTTTCTTAAATGAATCCAGAGACTGGGCCTCCACTGCCCTCTGGGGCAGAGCATTCCACACAGCCACCACTCTCTGGGTGAAGAAGTTTCTCCTCATCTCTGTCCTAAATGGTCTACCCCGTATTTTTAAGCTGTGTCCTCTGTTTCGGCACTCACCCCGCAGCGGAAACATGTTGCCTGCCGCCAGAGTGTCCAATCCTTTGATCATCTTATATGTCTCAACCAGATCCCCTCTCAGTCTTCTAAACTCAAGGGTACACAAGCCCAGTCGCTCCAGTCTTTCAGTGTAAGGTAATCCCGCCATTCCAGGAATTGACCTCGTGAACCTACGCTGCATTCCCTCAATAGCCAGAATGTCTCTCCTCAAATTTGGAGACCAGAACTGCACACAGTACTCCAGGTGTGGTCTCACCAGGGCCCTGTACAGCTGCAGAAGGACCTCTTTGCTTCTATACTCAATCCCTCTTGTTATGAAGGCCAGCATGCTATTAGCCTTCTTCACTACCTGCTGTACCTGCATGCTTACCTTCATTGAGTGGTGTACAAGAACCCCCAGATCTCTCTGTACTGCCCCTTTACCTAAATTGATTCCACTTAGGTGGTAATCTGCCTTCCTGTTCTTGCCA
Source organism: Chiloscyllium plagiosum (assembly GCF_037043375.1). Taxonomy (NCBI): domain Eukaryota; kingdom Metazoa; phylum Chordata; class Chondrichthyes; order Orectolobiformes; family Hemiscylliidae; genus Chiloscyllium; species Chiloscyllium plagiosum. The sequence goes on along the minus strand of NW_028270141.1, from coordinate 142,074,815 downwards.
CCAAAGTGGATAAGGATCCATTTATCCACGTGAAAGTGCATCTGCCATGCATCTGAGCACTCACTTAACTTGTCCAGGTCACCCTGTAATCTCCTAACATCCTCATCACATTTCACCCTGCCACCCAGCTGATGAAATTTGCGAATGTTATTGCTAATACCATCTTGTATATCCTGAAGATAGATTGTAAAAAGCTGCGGTCCCAGTACTGATCCGTGCGGTACCCCACTGGTCAGTGCCCGGCATTCCGAAATGGAGGGGTGGAGGAGTGTGGAAGGATGAGAGAATGCAGGCTGCGGCCCTATGAAGCAGGGGGAGGGCTTGCAGTTGGCCTGTGTGGGGATGTGTGAGACTACAGGAGCCTGGTGGGCAAGGGCTGGCTGAAAGGCAGCTGGAGGGACGGAGGGAGGGAAGCACGCACGGAGGAGGAAGAGCAAAGAGAAAAGAGAAAAAAAAGCCAAAGGGGATAAAGAGAAAGAGCAAGAAAGAAAATGTGGCTGGCCAGCACGCCTTGAAGTAGGGAGAAAAGGCAGGGGCCAGCGCCTATGGCCATACTAGTCTGAAAACGCCCGATCTCGTCTGATCTTGGAAGCTAAGCAGACTCAGGCCTAGTTAGTACTTGGATGGGAGACCGCCTGGGAATACCAGGTGCAGTAGGCTTTTTCCGCCAGCAGTGGCTGCTCAAGTCACCCCTCTGCACTTGTCTTGTGCCAGGCAATGGAGCGGCAGGTTATTTTTGCTGCTGCTGCTGTGCCTGGCATCAGTCTCCTGCAGGCACGAGACACGGAGGGGAGGAGAGCGGAGCGCTGCCAAAATCAGCAAGAAAGGCGGAAAGAAAGGGATTGGGGCTGCACGCTGTCTGCGGGTGGCAGTCAGGAAAGGCGGACAATAGACAATAGGTGCAGGAGTTGGCCATTCTGCCCTTCCAGCCTGCACCACCATTCAATATGATCATGGCTGATCATCCTTAATCAGTATCCTGTTCCTGCCTTATCTCCATAACCCTTGATTCCACTATCCTTGAGAGCTCTATCCAACTCTTTCTTAAATGAATCCAGAGACTGGGCCTCCACTGCCCTCTGGGGCAGAGCATTCCACACAGCCACCACTCTCTGGGTGAAGAAGTTTCTCCTCATCTCTGTCCTAAATGGTCTACCCCGTATTTTTAAGCTGTGTCCTCTGTTTCGGCACTCACCCCGCAGCGGAAACATGTTGCCTGCCGCCAGAGTGTCCAATCCTTTGATCATCTTATATGTCTCAACCAGATCCCCTCTCAGTCTTCTAAACTCAAGGGTACACAAGCCCAGTCGCTCCAGTCTTTCAGTGTAAGGTAATCCCGCCATTCCAGGAATTGACCTCGTGAACCTACGCTGCATTCCCTCAATAGCCAGAATGTCTCTCCTCAAATTTGGAGACCAGAACTGCACACAGTACTCCAGGTGTGGTCTCACCAGGGCCCTGTACAGCTGCAGAAGGACCTCTTTGCTTCTATACTCAATCCCTCTTGTTATGAAGGCCAGCATGCTATTAGCCTTCTTCACTACCTGCTGTACCTGCATGCTTACCTTCATTGAGTGGTGTACAAGAACCCCCAGATCTCTCTGTACTGCCCCTTTACCTAAATTGATTCCACTTAGGTGGTAATCTGCCTTCCTGTTCTTGCCACCAAAGTGGATAAGGATCCATTTATCCACGTGAAAGTGCATCTGCCATGCATCTGAGCACTCACCTAACTTGTCCAGGTCACCCTGTAATCTCCTAACATCCTCATCACATTTCACCCTGCCACCCAGCTGATGAAATTTGCGAATGTTATTGCTAATACCATCTTGTATATCCTGAAGATAGATTGTAAAAAGCTGCGGTCCCAGTACTGATCCGTGCGGTACCCCACTGGTCAGTGCCCGGCATTCCGAAATGGAGGGGTGGAGGAGTGTGGAAGGATGAGAGAATGCAGGCTGCGGCCCTATGAAGCAGGGGGAGGGCTTGCAGTTGGCCTGTGTGGGGATGTGGGAGACTACAGGAGCCTGGTGGGCAAGGGCTGGCCTGAAAGGCATCTGGAGGGACGGAGGGAGGGAAGCACGCACGGAGGAGGAAGAGCAAAGAGAAAAGAGAAAAAAAAGCCAAAGGGGATAAAGAGAAAGAGCAAGAAAGAAAATGTGGCTGGCCAGCACGCCTTGAAGTAGGGAGAAAAGGCAGGGGCCAGCGCCTACGGCCATACTAGTCTGAAAACGCCCGATCTCGTCTGATCTCGGAAGCTAAGCAGACTCAGGCCTGGTTAGTACTTGGATGGGAGACCGCCTGGGAATACCAGGTGCAGTAGGCTTTTTCCGCCAGCAGTGGCTGCTCAAGTCACCCCTCTGCACTTGTCTTGTGCCAGGCAATGGAGCGGCAGGTTATTTTTGCTGCTGCTGCTGCTGTGCCTGGCATCAGTCTCCTGCAGGCACGAGACACGGAGGGGAGGAGAGCGGAGCGCTGCCAAAATCAGCAAGAAAGGCGGAAAGAAAGGGATTGGGGCTGCACGCTGTCTGCGGGTGGCAGTCAGGAAAGGCGGACAATAGACAATAGGTGCAGGAGTTGGCCATTCTGCCCTTCCAGCCTGCACCACCATTCAATATGATCATGGCTGATCATCCTTAATCAGTATCCTGTTCCTGCCTTATCTCCATAACCCTTGATTCCACTATCCTTGAGAGCTCTATCCAACTCTTTCTTAAATGAATCCAGAGACTGGGCCTCCACTGCCCTCTGGGGCAGAGCATTCCACACAGCCACCACTCTCTGGGTGAAGAAGTTTCTCCTCATCTCTGTCCTAAATGGTCTACCCCGTATTTTTAAGCTGTGTCCTCTGTTTCGGCACTCACCCCGCAGCGGAAACATGTTGCCTGCCGCCAGAGTGTCCAATCCTTTGATCATCTTATATGTCTCAACCAGATCCCCTCTCAGTCTTCTAAACTCAAGGGTACACAAGCCCAGTCGCTCCAGTCTTTCAGTGTAAGGTAATCCCGCCATTCCAGGAATTGACCTCGTGAACCTACGCTGCATTCCCTCAATAGCCAGAATGTCTCTCCTCAAATTTGGAGACCAGAACTGCACACAGTACTCCAGGTGTGGTCTCACCAGGGCCCTGTACAGCTGCAGAAGGACCTCTTTGCTTCTATACTCAATCCCTCTTGTTATGAAGGCCAGCATGCTATTAGCCTTCTTCACTACCTGCTGTACCTGCATGCTTACCTTCATTGAGTGGTGTACAAGAACCCCCAGATCTCTCTGTACTGCCCCTTTACCTAAATTGATTCCACTTAGGTGGTAATCTGCCTTCCTGTTCTTGCCACCAAAGTGGATAAGGATCCATTTATCCACGTGAAAGTGCATCTGCCATGCATCTGAGCACTCACCTAACTTGTCCAGGTCACCCTGTAATCTCCTAACATCCTCATCACATTTCACCCTGCCACCCAGCTGATGAAATTTGCGAATGTTATTGCTAATACCATCTTGTATATCCTGAAGATAGATTGTAAAAAGCTGCGGTCCCAGTACTGATCCGTGCGGTACCCCACTGGTCAGTGCCCGGCATTCCGAAATGGAGGGGTGGAGGAGTGTGGAAGGATGAGAGAATGCAGGCTGCGGCCCTATGAAGCAGGGGGAGGGCTTGCAGTTGGCCTGTGTGGGGATGTGGGAGACTACAGGAGCCTGGTGGGCAAGGGCTGGCTGAAAGGCAGCTGGAGGGACGGAGGGAGGGAAGCACGCACGGAGGAGGAAGAGCAAAGAGAAAAGAGAAAAAAAAGCCAAAGGGGATAAAGAGAAAGAGCAAGAAAGAAAATGTGGCTGGCCAGCACGCCTTGAAGTAGGGAGAAAAGGCAGGGGCCAGCGCCTATGGCCGTACTAGTCTGAAAACGCCCGATCTCGTCTGATCTTGGAAGCTAAGCAGACTCAGGCCTGGTTAGTACTTGGATGGGAGACCGCCTGGGAATACCAGGTGCAGTAGGCTTTTTCCGCCAGCAGTGGCTGCTCAAGTCACCCCTCTGCACTTGTCTTGTGCCAGGCAATGGAGCGGCAGGTTATTTTTGCTGCTGCTGCTGTGCCTGGCATCAGTCTCCTGCAGGCACGAGACACGGAGGGGAGGAGAGCGGAGCGCTGCCAAAATCAGCAAGAAAGGCGGAAAGAAAGGGATTGGGGCTGCACGCTGTCTGCGGGTGGCAGTCAGGAAAGGCGGACAATAGACAATAGGTGCAGGAGTTGGCCATTCTGCCCTTCCAGCCTGCACCACCATTCAATATGATCATGGCTGATCTTCCTTAATCAGTATCCTGTTCCTGCCTTATCTCCATAACCCTTGATTCCACTATCCTTGAGAGCTCTATCCAACTCTTTCTTAAATGAATCCAGAGACTGGGCCTCCACTGCCCTCTGGGGCAGAGCATTCCACACAGCCACCACTCTCTGGGTGAAGAAGTTTCTCCTCATCTCTGTCCTAAATGGTCTACCCCGTATTTTTAAGCTGTGTCCTCTGTTTCGGCACTCACCCCGCAGCGGAAACATGTTGCCTGCCGCCAGAGTGTCCAATCCTTTGATCATCTTATATGTCTCAACCAGATCCCCTCTCAGTCTTCTAAACTCAAGGGTACACAAGCCCAGTCGCTCCAGTCTTTCAGTGTAAGGTAATCCCGCCATTCCAGGAATTGACCTCGTGAACCTACGCTGCATTCCCTCAATAGCCAGAATGTCTCTCCTCAAATTTGGAGACCAGAACTGCACACAGTACTCCAGGTGTGGTCTCACCAGGGCCCTGTACAGCTGCAGAAGGACCTCTTTGCTTCTATACTCAATCCCTCTTGTTATGAAGGCCAGCATGCTATTAGCCTTCTTCACTACCTGCTGTACCTGCATGCTTACCTTCATTGAGTGGTGTACAAGAACCCCCAGATCTCTCTGTACTGCCCCTTTACCTAAATTGATTCCACTTAGGTGGTAATCTGCCTTCCTGTTCTTGCCACCAAAGTGGATAAGGATCCATTTATCCACGTGAAAGTGCATCTGCCATGCATCTGAGCACTCACCTAACTTGTCCAGGTCACCCTGTAATCTCCTAACATCCTCATCACATTTCACCCTGCCACCCAGCTGATGAAATTTGCGAATGTTATTGCTAATACCATCTTGTATATCCTGAAGATAGATTGTAAAAAGCTGCGGTCCCAGTACTGATCCGTGCGGTACCCCACTGGTCAGTGCCCGGCATTCCGAAATGGAGGGGTGGAGGAGTGTGGAAGGATGAGAGAATGCAGGCTGCGGCCCTATGAAGCAGGGGGAGGGCTTGCAGTTGGCCTGTGTGGGGATGTGGGAGACTACAGGAGCCTGGTGGGCAAGGGCTGGCTGAAAGGCAGCTGGAGGGACGGAGGGAGGGAAGCACGCACGGAGGAGGAAGAGCAAAGAGAAAAGAGAAAAAAAAGCCAAAGGGGATAAAGAGAAAGAGCAAGAAAGAAAATGTGGCTGGCCAGCACGCCTTGAAGTAGGGAGAAAAGGCAGGGGCCAGCGCCTACGGCCATACTAGTCTGAAAACGTCTAATCTCGGAAGCTAAGCAGACTCAGGCCTGGTTAGTACTTGGATGGGAGACCGCCTGGGAATACCAGGTGCAGTAGGCTTTTTCCGCCAGCAGTGGCTGCTCAAGTCACCCCTCTGCACTTGTCTTGTGCCAGGCAATGGAGCGGCAGGTTATTTTTGCTGCTGCTGCTGCTGTGCCTGGCATCAGTCTCCTGCAGGCACGAGACACGGAGGGGAGGAGAGCGGAGCGCTGCCAAAATCAGCAAGAAAGGCGGAAAGAAAGGGATTGGGGCTGCACGCTGTCTGCGGGTGGCAGTCAGGAAAGGCGGACAATAGACAATAGGTGCAGGAGTTGGCCATTCTGCCCTTCCAGCCTGCACCACCATTCAATATGATCATGGCTGATCATCCTTAATCAGTATCCTGTTCCTGCCTTATCTCCATAACCCTTGATTCCACTATCCTTGAGAGCTCTATCCAACTCTTTCTTAAATGAATCCAGAGACTGGGCCTCCACTGCCCTCTGGGGCAGAGCATTCCACACAGCCACCACTCTCTGGGTGAAGAAGTTTCTCCTCATCTCTGTCCTAAATGGTCTACCCCGTATTTTTAAGCTGTGTCCTCTGTTTCGGCACTCACCCCGCAGCGGAAACATGTTGCCTGCCGCCAGAGTGTCCAATCCTTTGATCATCTTATATGTCTCAACCAGATCCCCTCTCAGTCTTCTAAACTCAAGGGTACACAAGCCCAGTCGCTCCAGTCTTTCAGTGTAAGGTAATCCCGCCATTCCAGGAATTGACCTCGTGTACCTACGCTGCATTCCCTCAATAGCCAGAATGTCTCTCCTCAAATTTGGAGACCAGAACTGCACACAGTACTCCAGGTGTGGTCTCACCAGGGCCCTGTACAGCTGCAGAAGGACCTCTTTGCTTCTATACTCAATCCCTCTTGTTATGAAGGCCAGCATGCTATTAGCCTTCTTCACTACCTGCTGTACCTGCATGCTTACCTTCATTGAGTGGTGTACAAGAACCCCCAGATCTCTCTGTACTGCCCCTTTACCTAAATTGATTCCACTTAGGTGGTAATCTGCCTTCCTGTTCTTGCCACCAAAGTGGATAAGGATCCATTTATCCACGTGAAAGTGCATCTGCCATGCATCTGAGCACTCACCTAACTTGTCCAGGTCACCCTGTAATCTCCTAACATCCTCATCACATTTCACCCTGCCACCCAGCTGATGAAATTTGCGAATGTTATTGCTAATACCATCTTGTATATCCTGAAGATAGATTGTAAAAAGCTGCGGTCCCAGTACTGATCCGTGCGGTACCCCACTGGTCAGTGCCTGGCATTCCGAAATGAAGGGGTGGAGGAGTGTGGAAGGATGAGAGAATGCAGGCTGCGGCCCTATGAAGCAGGGGGAGGGCTTGCAGTTGGCCTGTGTGGGGATGTGGGAGACTACAGGAGCCTGGTGGGCAAGGGCTGGCTGAAAGGCAGCTGGAGGGACGGAGGGAGGGAAGCACGCACGGAGGAGGAAGAGCAAAGAGAAAAGAGAAAAAAAAGCCAAAGGGGATAAAGAGAAAGAGCAACAAAGAAAATGTGGCTGGCCAGCACGCCTTGAAGTAGGGAGAAAAGGGAGGGGCCAGCGCCTGCGGCCATACTAGTCTGAAAACGCCTGATCTCGGAAGCTAAGCAGACTCAGGCCTGGTTAGTACTTGGATGGGAAACCGCCTGGGAATACCAGGTGCAGTAGGCTTTTTCCGCCAGCAGTGGCTGCTCAAGTCACCCCTCTGCACTTGTCTTGTGCCAGGCAATGGAGCGGCAGGTTATTTTTGCTGCTGCTGCTGTGCCTGGCATCAGTCTCCTGCAGGCACGAGACACGGAGGGGAGGAGAGCGGAGCGCTGCCAAAATCAGCAAGAAAGGCGGAAAGAAAGGGATTGGGGCTGCACGCTGTCTGCGGGTGGCAGTCAGGAAAGGCGGACAATAGACAATAGGTGCAGGAGTTGGCCATTCTGCCCTTCCAGCCTGCACCACCATTCAATATGATCATGGCTGATCATCCTTAATCAGTATCCTGTTCCTGCCTTATCTCCATAACCCTTGATTCCACTATCCTTGAGAGCTCTATCCAACTCTTTCTTAAATGAATCCAGAGACTGGGCCTCCACTGCCCTCTGGGGCAGAGCATTCCACACAGCCACCACTCTCTGGGTGAAGAAGTTTCTCCTCATCTCTGTCCTAAATGGTCTACCCCGTATTTTTAAGCTGTGTCCTCTGTTTCGGCACTCACCCCGCAGCGGAAACATGTTGCCTGCCGCCAGAGTGTCCAATCCTTTGATCATCTTATATGTCTCAACCAGATCCCCTCTCAGTCTTCTAAACTCAAGGGTACACAAGCCCAGTCGCTCCAGTCTTTCAGTGTAAGGTAATCCCGCCATTCCAGGAATTGACCTCGTGAACCTACGCTGCATTCCCTCAATAGCCAGAATGTCTCTCCTCAAATTTGGAGACCAGAACTGCACACAGTACTCCAGGTGTGGTCTCACCAGGGCCCTGTACAGCTGCAGAAGGACCTCTTTGCTTCTATACTCAATCCCTCTTGTTATGAAGGCCAGCATGCTATTAGCCTTCTTCACTACCTGCTGTACCTGCATGCTTACCTTCATTGAGTGGTGTACAAGAACCCCCAGATCTCTCTGTACTGCCCCTTTACCTAAATTGATTCCACTTAGGTGGTAATCTGCCTTCCTGTTCTTGCCACCAAAGTGGATAAGGATCCATTTATCCACGTGAAAGTGCATCTGCCATGCATCTGAGCACTCACTTAACTTGTCCAGGTCACCCTGTAATCTCCTAACATCCTCATCACATTTCACCCTGCCACCCAGCTGATGAAATTTGCGAATGTTATTGCTAATACCATCTTGTATATCCTGAAGATAGATTGTAAAAAGCTGCGGTCCCAGTACTGATCCGTGCGGTACCCCACTGGTCAGTGCCCGGCATTCCGAAATGGAGGGGTGGAGGAGTGTGGAAGGATGAGAGAATGCAGGCTGCGGCCCTATGAAGCAGGGGGAGGGCTTGCAGTTGGCCTGTGTGGGGATGTGGGAGACTACAGGAGCCTGGTGGGCAAGGGCTGGCCTGAAAGGCAGCTGGAGGGACGGAGGGAGGGAAGCACGCACGGAGGAGGAAGAGCAAAGAGAAAAGAGAAAAAAAAGCCAAAGGGGATAAAGAGAAAGAGCAAGAAAGAAAATGTGGCTGGCCAGCACGCCTTGAAGTAGGGAGAAAAGGCAGGGGCCAGCGCCTACGGCCATACTAGTCTGAAAACGCCCGATCTCGTCTGATCTCGGAAGCTAAGCAGACTCAGGCCTGGTTAGTACTTGGATGGGAGACCGCCTGGGAATACCAGGTGCAGTAGGCTTTTTCCGCCAGCAGTGGCTGCTCAAGTCACCCCTCTGCACTTGTCTTGTGCCAGGCAATGGAGCGGCAGGTTATTTTTGCTGCTGCTGCTGCTGTGCCTGGCATCAGTCTCCTGCAGGCACGAGACACGGAGGGGAGGAGAGCGGAGCGCTGCCAAAATCAGCAAGAAAGGCGGAAAGAAAGGGATTGGGGCTGCACGCTGTCTGCGGGTGGCAGTCAGGAAAGGCGGACAATAGACAATAGGTGCAGGAGTTGGCCATTCTGCCCTTCCAGCCTGCACCACCATTCAATATGATCATGGCTGATCATCCTTAATCAGTATCCTGTTCCTGCCTTATCTCCATAACCCTTGATTCCACTATCCTTGAGAGCTCTATCCAACTCTTTCTTAAATGAATCCAGAGACTGGGCCTCCACTGCCCTCTGGGGCAGAGCATTCCACACAGCCACCACTCTCTGGGTGAAGAAGTTTCTCCTCATCTCTGTCCTAAATGGTCTACCCCGTATTTTTAAGCTGTGTCCTCTGTTTCGGCACTCACCCCGCAGCGGAAACATGTTGCCTGCCGCCAGAGTGTCCAATCCTTTGATCATCTTATATGTCTCAACCAGATCCCCTCTCAGTCTTCTAAACTCAAGGGTACACAAGCCCAGTCGCTCCAGTCTTTCAGTGTAAGGTAATCCCGCCATTCCAGGAATTGACCTCGTGAACCTACGCTGCATTCCCTCAATAGCCAGAATGTCTCTCCTCAAATTTGGAGACCAGAACTGCACACAGTACTCCAGGTGTGGTCTCACCAGGGCCCTGTACAGCTGCAGAAGGACCTCTTTGCTTCTATACTCAATCCCTCTTGTTATGAAGGCCAGCATGCTATTAGCCTTCTTCACTACCTGCTGTACCTGCATGCTTACCTTCATTGAGTGGTGTACAAGAACCCCCAGATCTCTCTGTACTGCCCCTTTACCTAAATTGATTCCACTTAGGTGGTAATCTGCCTTCCTGTTCTTGCCACCAAAGTGGATAAGGATCCATTTATCCACGTGAAAGTGCATCTGCCATGCATCTGAGCACTCACCTAACTTGTCCAGGTCACCCTGTAATCTCCTAACATCCTCATCACATTTCACCCTGCCACCCAGCTGATGAAATTTGCGAATGTTATTGCTAATACCATCTTGTATATCCTGAAGATAGATTGTAAAAAGCTGCGGTCCCAGTACTGATCCGTGCGGTACCCCACTGGTCAGTGCCCGGCATTCCGAAATGGAGGGGTGGAGGAGTGTGGAAGGATGAGAGAATGCAGGCTGCGGCCCTATGAAGCAGGGGGAGGGCTTGCAGTTGGCCTGTGTGGGGATGTGGGAGACTACAGGAGCCTGGTGGGCAAGGGCTGGCTGAAAGGCAGCTGGAGGGACGGAGGGAGGGAAGCACGCACGGAGGAGGAAGAGCAAAGAGAAAAGAGAAAAAAAAGCCAAAGGGGATAAAGAGAAAGAGCAAGAAAGAAAATGTGGCTGGCCAGCACGCCTTGAAGTAGGGAGAAAAGGCAGGGGCCAGCGCCTATGGCCGTACTAGTCTGAAAACGCCCGATCTCGTCTGATCTTGGAAGCTAAGCAGACTCAGGCCTGGTTAGTACTTGGATGGGAGACCGCCTGGGAATACCAGGTGCAGTAGGCTTTTTCCGCCAGCAGTGGCTGCTCAAGTCACCCCTCTGCACTTGTCTTGTGCCAGGCAATGGAGCGGCAGGTTATTTTTGCTGCTGCTGCTGTGCCTGGCATCAGTCTCCTGCAGGCACGAGACACGGAGGGGAGGAGAGCGGAGCGCTGCCAAAATCAGCAAGAAAGGCGGAAAGAAAGGGATTGGGGCTGCACGCTGTCTGCGGGTGGCAGTCAGGAAAGGCGGACAATAGACAATAGGTGCAGGAGTTGGCCATTCTGCCCTTCCAGCCTGCACCACCATTCAATATGATCATGGCTGATCATCCTTAATCAGTATCCTGTTCCTGCCTTATCTCCATAACCCTTGATTCCACTATCCTTGAGAGCTCTATCCAACTCTTTCTTAAATGAATCCAGAGACTGGGCCTCCACTGCCCTCTGGGGCAGAGCATTCCACACAGCCACCACTCTCTGGGTGAAGAAGTTTCTCCTCATCTCTGTCCTAAATGGTCTACCCCGTATTTTTAAGCTGTGTCCTCTGTTTCGGCACTCACCCCGCAGCGGAAACATGTTGCCTGCCGCCAGAGTGTCCAATCCTTTGATCATCTTATATGTCTCAACCAGATCCCCTCTCAGTCTTCTAAACTCAAGGGTACACAAGCCCAGTCGCTCCAGTCTTTCAGTGTAAGGTAATCCCGCCATTCCAGGAATTGACCTCGTGAACCTACGCTGCATTCCCTCAATAGCCAGAATGTCTCTCCTCAAATTTGGAGACCAGAACTGCACACAGTACTCCAGGTGTGGTCTCACCAGGGCCCTGTACAGCTGCAGAAGGACCTCTTTGCTTCTATACTCAATCCCTCTTGTTATGAAGGCCAGCATGCTATTAGCCTTCTTCACTACCTGCTGTACCTGCATGCTTACCTTCATTGAGTGGTGTACAAGAACCCCCAGATCTCTCTGTACTGCCCCTTTACCTAAATTGATTCCACTTAGGTGGTAATCTGCCTTCCTGTTCTTGCCACCAAAGTGGATAAGGATCCATTTATCCACGTGAAAGTGCATCTGCCATGCATCTGAGCACTCACCTAACTTGTCCAGGTCACCCTGTAATCTCCTAACATCCTCATCACATTTCACCCTGCCACCCAGCTGATGAAATTTGCGAATGTTATTGCTAATACCATCTTGTATATCCTGAAGATAGATTGTAAAAAGCTGCGGTCCCAGTACTGATCCGTGCGGTACCCCACTGGTCAGTGCCCGGCATTCCGAAATGGAGGGGTGGAGGAGTGTGGAAGGATGAGAGAATGCAGGCTGCGGCCCTATGAAGCAGGGGGAGGGCTTGCAGTTGGCCTGTGTGGGGATGTGGGAGACTACAGGAGCCTGGTGGGCAAGGGCTGGCTGAAAGGCAGCTGGAGGGACGGAGGGAGGGAAGCACGCACGGAGGAGGAAGAGCAAAGAGAAAAGAGAAAAAAAAGCCAAAGGGGATAAAGAGAAAGAGCAAGAAAGAAAATGTGGCTGGCCAGCACGCCTTGAAGTAGGGAGAAAAGGCAGGGGCCAGCGCCTACGGCCATACTAGTCTGAAAACGTCTAATCTCGGAAGCTAAGCAGACTCAGGCCTGGTTAGTACTTGGATGGGAGACCGCCTGGGAATACCAGGTGCAGTAGGCTTTTTCCGCCAGCAGTGGCTGCTCAAGTCACCCCTCTGCACTTGTCTTGTGCCAGGCAATGGAGCGGCAGGTTATTTTTGCTGCTGCTGCTGTGCCTGGCATCAGTCTCCTGCAGGCACGAGACACGGAGGGGAGGAGAGCGGAGCGCTGCCAAAATCAGCAAGAAAGGCGGAAAGAAAGGGATTGGGGCTGCACGCTGTCTGCGGGTGGCAGTCAGGAAAGGCGGACAATAGACAATAGGTGCAGGAGTTGGCCATTCTGCCCTTCCAGCCTGCACCACCATTCAATATGATCATGGCTGATCATCCTTAATCAGTATCCTGTTCCTGCCTTATCTCCATAACCCTTGATTCCACTATCCTTGAGAGCTCTATCCAACTCTTTCTTAAATGAATCCAGAGACTGGGCCTCCACTGCCCTCTGGGGCAGAGCATTCCACACAGCCACCACTCTCTGGGTGAAGAAGTTTCTCCTCATCTCTGTCCTAAATGGTCTACCCCGTATTTTTAAGCTGTGTCCTCTGTTTCGGCACTCACCCCGCAGCGGAAACATGTTGCCTGCCGCCAGAGTGTCCAATCCTTTGATCATCTTATATGTCTCAACCAGATCCCCTCTCAGTCTTCTAAACTCAAGGGTACACAAGCCCAGTCGCTCCAGTCTTTCAGTGTAAGGTAATCCCGCCATTCCAGGAATTGACCTCGTGTACCTACGCTGCATTCCCTCAATAGCCAGAATGTCTCTCCTCAAATTTGGAGACCAGAACTGCACACAGTACTCCAGGTGTGGTCTCACCAGGGCCCTGTACAGCTGCAGAAGGACCTCTTTGCTTCTATACTCAATCCCTCTTGTTATGAAGGCCAGCATGCTATTAGCCTTCTTCACTACCTGCTGTACCTGCATGCTTACCTTCATTGAGTGGTGTACAAGAACCCCCAGATCTCTCTGTACTGCCCCTTTACCTAAATTGATTCCACTTAGGTGGTAATCTGCCTTCCTGTTCTTGCCACCAAAGTGGATAAGGATCCATTTATCCACGTGAAAGTGCATCTGCCATGCATCTGAGCACTCACCTAACTTGTCCAGGTCACCCTGTAATCTCCTAACATCCTCATCACATTTCACCCTGCCACCCAGCTGATGAAATTTGCGAATGTTATTGCTAATACCATCTTGTATATCCTGAAGATAGATTGTAAAAAGCTGCGGTCCCAGTACTGATCCGTGCGGTACCCCACTGGTCAGTGCCTGGCATTCCGAAATGAAGGGGTGGAGGAGTGTGGAAGGATGAGAGAATGCAGGCTGCGGCCCTATGAAGCAGGGGGAGGGCTTGCAGTTGGCCTGTGTGGGGATGTGGGAGACTACAGGAGCCTGGTGGGCAAGGGCTGGCTGAAAGGCAGCTGGAGGGACGGAGGGAGGGAAGCACGCACGGAGGAGGAAGAGCAAAGAGAAAAGAGAAAAAAAAGCCAAAGGGGATAAAGAGAAAGAGCAACAAAGAAAATGTGGCTGGCCAGCACGCCTTGAAGTAGGGAGAAAAGGGAGGGGCCAGCGCCTGCGGCCATACTAGTCTGAAAACGCCTGATCTCGGAAGCTAAGCAGACTCAGGCCTGGTTAGTACTTGGATGGGAAACCGCCTGGGAATACCAGGTGCAGTAGGCTTTTTCCGCCAGCAGTGGCTGCTCAAGTCACCCCTCTGCACTTGTCTTGTGCCAGGCAATGGAGCGGCAGGTTATTTTTGCTGCTGCTGCTGTGCCTGGCATCAGTCTCCTGCAGGCACGAGACACGGAGGGGAGGAGAGCGGAGCGCTGCCAAAATCAGCAAGAAAGGCGGAAAGAAAGGGATTGGGGCTGCACGCTGTCTGCGGGTGGCAGTCAGGAAAGGCGGACAATAGACAATAGGTGCAGGAGTTGGCCATTCTGCCCTTCCAGCCTGCACCACCATTCAATATGATCATGGCTGATCATCCTTAATCAGTATCCTGTTCCTGCCTTATCTCCATAACCCTTGATTCCACTATCCTTGAGAGCTCTATCCAACTCTTTCTTAAATGAATCCAGAGACTGGGCCTCCACTGCCCTCTGGGGCAGAGCATTCCACACAGCCACCACTCTCTGGGTGAAGAAGTTTCTCCTCATCTCTGTCCTAAATGGTCTACCCCGTATTTTTAAGCTGTGTCCTCTGTTTCGGCACTCACCCCGCAGCGGAAACATGTTGCCTGCCGCCAGAGTGTCCAATCCTTTGATCATCTTATATGTCTCAACCAGATCCCCTCTCAGTCTTCTAAACTCAAGGGTACACAAGCCCAGTCGCTCCAGTCTTTCAGTGTAAGGTAATCCCGCCATTCCAGGAATTGACCTCGTGAACCTACGCTGCATTCCCTCAATAGCCAGAATGTCTCTCCTCAAATTTGGAGACCAGAACTGCACACAGTACTCCAGGTGTGGTCTCACCAGGGCCCTGTACAGCTGCAGAAGGACCTCTTTGCTTCTATACTCAATCCCTCTTGTTATGAAGGCCAGCATGCTATTAGCCTTCTTCACTACCTGCTGTACCTGCATGCTTACCTTCATTGAGTGGTGTACAAGAACCCCCAGATCTCTCTGTACTGCCCCTTTACCTAAATTGATTCCACTTAGGTGGTAATCTGCCTTCCTGTTCTTGCCACCAAAGTGGATAAGGATCCATTTATCCACGTGAAAGTGCATCTGCCATGCATCTGAGCACTCACTTAACTTGTCCAGGTC
The DNA here is from genome assembly GCF_037043375.1 of Chiloscyllium plagiosum. NCBI lineage: Eukaryota > Metazoa > Chordata > Chondrichthyes > Orectolobiformes > Hemiscylliidae > Chiloscyllium > Chiloscyllium plagiosum. The sequence goes on along the minus strand of NW_028270141.1, from coordinate 142,059,779 downwards.
ACCCTGTAATCTCCTAACATCCTCATCACATTTCACCCTGCCACCCAGCTGATGAAATTTGCGAATGTTATTGCTAATACCATCTTGTATATCCTGAAGATAGATTGTAAAAAGCTGCGGTCCCAGTACTGATCCGTGCGGTACCCCACTGGTCAGTGCCCGGCATTCCGAAATGGAGGGGTGGAGGAGTGTGGAAGGATGAGAGAATGCAGGCTGCGGCCCTATGAAGCAGGGGGAGGGCTTGCAGTTGGCCTGTGTGGGGATGTGTGAGACTACAGGAGCCTGGTGGGCAAGGGCTGGCTGAAAGGCAGCTGGAGGGACGGAGGGAGGGAAGCACGCACGGAGGAGGAAGAGCAAAGAGAAAAGAGAAAAAAAAGCCAAAGGGGATAAAGAGAAAGAGCAAGAAAGAAAATGTGGCTGGCCAGCACGCCTTGAAGTAGGGAGAAAAGGCAGGGGCCAGCGCCTATGGCCATACTAGTCTGAAAACGCCCGATCTCGTCTGATCTTGGAAGCTAAGCAGACTCAGGCCTGGTTAGTACTTGGATGGGAGACCGCCTGGGAATACCAGGTGCAGTAGGCTTTTTCCGCCAGCAGTGGCTGCTCAAGTCACCCCTCTGCACTTGTCTTGTGCCAGGCAATGGAGCGGCAGGTTATTTTTGCTGCTGCTGCTGTGCCTGGCATCAGTCTCCTGCAGGCACGAGACACGGAGGGGAGGAGAGCGGAGCGCTGCCAAAATCAGCAAGAAAGGCGGAAAGAAAGGGATTGGGGCTGCACGCTGTCTGCGGGTGGCAGTCAGGAAAGGCGGACAATAGACAATAGGTGCAGGAGTTGGCCATTCTGCCCTTCCAGCCTGCACCACCATTCAATATGATCATGGCTGATCATCCTTAATCAGTATCCTGTTCCTGCCTTATCTCCATAACCCTTGATTCCACTATCCTTGAGAGCTCTATCCAACTCTTTCTTAAATGAATCCAGAGACTGGGCCTCCACTGCCCTCTGGGGCAGAGCATTCCACACAGCCACCACTCTCTGGGTGAAGAAGTTTCTCCTCATCTCTGTCCTAAATGGTCTACCCCGTATTTTTAAGCTGTGTCCTCTGTTTCGGCACTCACCCCGCAGCGGAAACATGTTGCCTGCCGCCAGAGTGTCCAATCCTTTGATCATCTTATATGTCTCAACCAGATCCCCTCTCAGTCTTCTAAACTCAAGGGTACACAAGCCCAGTCGCTCCAGTCTTTCAGTGTAAGGTAATCCCGCCATTCCAGGAATTGACCTCGTGAACCTACGCTGCATTCCCTCAATAGCCAGAATGTCTCTCCTCAAATTTGGAGACCAGAACTGCACACAGTACTCCAGGTGTGGTCTCACCAGGGCCCTGTACAGCTGCAGAAGGACCTCTTTGCTTCTATACTCAATCCCTCTTGTTATGAAGGCCAGCATGCTATTAGCCTTCTTCACTACCTGCTGTACCTGCATGCTTACCTTCATTGAGTGGTGTACAAGAACCCCCAGATCTCTCTGTACTGCCCCTTTACCTAAATTGATTCCACTTAGGTGGTAATCTGCCTTCCTGTTCTTGCCACCAAAGTGGATAAGGATCCATTTATCCACGTGAAAGTGCATCTGCCATGCATCTGAGCACTCACCTAACTTGTCCAGGTCACCCTGTAATCTCCTAACATCCTCATCACATTTCATCCTGCCACCCAGCTGATGAAATTTGCGAATGTTATTGCTAATACCATCTTGTATATCCTGAAGATAGATTGTAAAAAGCTGCGGTCCCAGTACTGATCCGTGCGGTACCCCACTGGTCAGTGCCCGGCATTCCGAAATGGAGGGGTGGAGGAGTGTGGAAGGATGAGAGAATGCAGGCTGCGGCCCTATGAAGCAGGGGGAGGGCTTGCAGTTGGCCTGTGTGGGGATGTGGGAGACTACAGGAGCCTGGTGGGCAAGGGCTGGCTGAAAGGCAGCTGGAGGGACGGAGGGAGGGAAGCACGCACGGAGGAGGAAGAGCAAAGAGAAAAGAGAAAATAAAGCCAAAGGGGATAAAGAGAAAGAGCAAGAAAGAAAATGTGGCTGGCCAGCACGCCTTGAAGTAGGGAGAAAAGGCAGGGGCCAGCGCCTACGGCCATACTAGTCTGAAAACGTCTAATCTCGGAAGCTAAGCAGACTCAGGCCTGGTTAGTACTTGGATGGGAGACCGCCTGGGAATACCAGGTGCAGTAGGCTTTTTCCGCCAGCAGTGGCTGCTCAAGTCACCCCTCTGCACTTGTCTTGTGCCAGGCAATGGAGCGGCAGGTTATTTTTGCTGCTGCTGCTGTGCCTGGCATCAGTCTCCTGCAGGCACGAGACACGGAGGGGAGGAGAGCGGAGCGCTGCCAAAATCAGCAAGAAAGGCGGAAAGAAAGGGATTGGGGCTGCACGCTGTCTGCGGGTGGCAGTCAGGAAAGGCGGACAATAGACAATAGGTGCAGGAGTTGGCCATTCTGCCCTTCCAGCCTGCACCACCATTCAATATGATCATGGCTGATCATCCTTAATCAGTATCCTGTTCCTGCCTTATCTCCATAACCCTTGATTCCACTATCCTTGAGAGCTCTATCCAACTCTTTCTTAAATGAATCCAGAGACTGGGCCTCCACTGCCCTCTGGGGCAGAGCATTCCACACAGCCACCACTCTCTGGGTGAAGAAGTTTCTCCTCATCTCTGTCCTAAATGGTCTACCCCGTATTTTTAAGCTGTGTCCTCTGTTTCGGCACTCACCCCGCAGCGGAAACATGTTGCCTGCCGCCAGAGTGTCCAATCCTTTGATCATCTTATATGTCTCAACCAGATCCCCTCTCAGTCTTCTAAACTCAAGGGTACACAAGCCCAGTCGCTCCAGTCTTTCAGTGTAAGGTAATCCCGCCATTCCAGGAATTGACCTCGTGAACCTACGCTGCATTCCCTCAATAGCCAGAATGTCTCTCCTCAAATTTGGAGACCAGAACTGCACACAGTACTCCAGGTGTGGTCTCACCAGGGCCCTGTACAGCTGCAGAAGGACCTCTTTGCTTCTATACTCAATCCCTCTTGTTATGAAGGCCAGCATGCTATTAGCCTTCTTCACTACCTGCTGTACCTGCATGCTTACCTTCATTGAGTGGTGTACAAGAACCCCCAGATCTCTCTGTACTGCCCCTTTACCTAAATTGATTCCACTTAGGTGGTAATCTGCCTTCCTGTTCTTGCCACCAAAGTGGATAAGGATCCATTTATCCACGTGAAAGTGCATCTGCCATGCATCTGAGCACTCACCTAACTTGTCCAGGTCACCCTGTAATCTCCTAACATCCTCATCACATTTCACCCTGCCACCCAGCTGATGAAATTTGCGAATGTTATTGCTAATACCATCTTGTATATCCTGAAGATAGATTGTAAAAAGCTGCGGTCCCAGTACTGATCCGTGCGGTACCCCACTGGTCAGTGCCCGGCATTCCGAAATGGAGGGGTGGAGGAGTGTGGAAGGATGAGAGAATGCAGGCTGCGGCCCTATGAAGCAGGGGGAGGGCTTGCAGTTGGCCTGTGTGGGGATGTGGGAGACTACAGGAGCCTGGTGGGCAAGGGCTGGCCTGAAAGGCAGCTGGAGGGACGGAGGGAGGGAAGCACGCACGGAGGAGGAAGAGCAAAGAGAAAAGAGAAAAAAAAGCCAAAGGGGATAAAGAGAAAGAGCAAGAAAGAAAATGTGGCTGGCCAGCACGCCTTGAAGTAGGGAGAAAAGGCAGGGGCCAGCGCCTACGGCCATACTAGTCTGAAAACGCCCGATCTCGTCTGATCTCGGAAGCTAAGCAGACTCAGGCCTGGTTAGTACTTGGATGGGAGACCGCCTGGGAATACCAGGTGCAGTAGGCTTTTTCCGCCAGCAGTGGCTGCTCAAGTCACCCCTCTGCACTTGTCTTGTGCCAGGCAATGGAGCGGCAGGTTATTTTTGCTGCTGCTGCTGCTGTGCCTGGCATCAGTCTCCTGCAGGCACGAGACACGGAGGGGAGGAGAGCGGAGCGCTGCCAAAATCAGCAAGAAAGGCGGAAAGAAAGGGATTGGGGCTGCACGCTGTCTGCGGGTGGCAGTCAGGAAAGGCGGACAATAGACAATAGGTGCAGGAGTTGGCCATTCTGCCCTTCCAGCCTGCACCACCATTCAATATGATCATGGCTGATCATCCTTAATCAGTATCCTGTTCCTGCCTTATCTCCATAACCCTTGATTCCACTATCCTTGAGAGCTCTATCCAACTCTTTCTTAAATGAATCCAGAGACTGGGCCTCCACTGCCCTCTGGGGCAGAGCATTCCACACAGCCACCACTCTCTGGGTGAAGAAGTTTCTCCTCATCTCTGTCCTAAATGGTCTACCCCGTATTTTTAAGCTGTGTCCTCTGTTTCGGCACTCACCCCGCAGCGGAAACATGTTGCCTGCCGCCAGAGTGTCCAATCCTTTGATCATCTTATATGTCTCAACCAGATCCCCTCTCAGTCTTCTAAACTCAAGGGTACACAAGCCCAGTCGCTCCAGTCTTTCAGTGTAAGGTAATCCCGCCATTCCAGGAATTGACCTCGTGAACCTACGCTGCATTCCCTCAATAGCCAGAATGTCTCTCCTCAAATTTGGAGACCAGAACTGCACACAGTACTCCAGGTGTGGTCTCACCAGGGCCCTGTACAGCTGCAGAAGGACCTCTTTGCTTCTATACTCAATCCCTCTTGTTATGAAGGCCAGCATGCTATTAGCCTTCTTCACTACCTGCTGTACCTGCATGCTTACCTTCATTGAGTGGTGTACAAGAACCCCCAGATCTCTCTGTACTGCCCCTTTACCTAAATTGATTCCACTTAGGTGGTAATCTGCCTTCCTGTTCTTGCCACCAAAGTGGATAAGGATCCATTTATCCACGTGAAAGTGCATCTGCCATGCATCTGAGCACTCACCTAACTTGTCCAGGTCACCCTGTAATCTCCTAACATCCTCATCACATTTCACCCTGCCACCCAGCTGATGAAATTTGCGAATGTTATTGCTAATACCATCTTGTATATCCTGAAGATAGATTGTAAAAAGCTGCGGTCCCAGTACTGATCCGTGCGGTACCCCACTGGTCAGTGCCCGGCATTCCGAAATGGAGGGGTGGAGGAGTGTGGAAGGATGAGAGAATGCAGGCTGCGGCCCTATGAAGCAGGGGGAGGGCTTGCAGTTGGCCTGTGTGGGGATGTGGGAGACTACAGGAGCCTGGTGGGCAAGGGCTGGCTGAAAGGCAGCTGGAGGGACGGAGGGAGGGAAGCACGCACGGAGGAGGAAGAGCAAAGAGAAAAGAGAAAAAAAAGCCAAAGGGGATAAAGAGAAAGAGCAAGAAAGAAAATGTGGCTGGCCAGCACGCCTTGAAGTAGGGAGAAAAGGCATGGGCCAGCGCCTACGGCCATACTAGTCTGAAAACGCCCGATCTCGTCTGATCTCGGAAGCTAAGCAGACTCAGGCCTGGTTAGTACTTGGATGGGAGACCGCCTGGGAATACCAGGTGCAGTAGGCTTTTTCCGCCAGCAGTGGCTGCTCAAGTCACCCCTCTGCACTTGTCTTGTGCCAGGCAATGGAGCGGCAGGTTATTTTTGCTGCTGCTGCTGCTGTGCCTGGCATCAGTCTCCTGCAGGCACGAGACACGGAGGGGAGGAGAGCGGAGCGCTGCCAAAATCAGCAAGAAAGGCGGAAAGAAAGGGATTGGGGCTGCACGCTGTCTGCGGGTGGCAGTCAGGAAAGGCGGACAATAGACAATAGGTGCAGGAGTTGGCCATTCTGCCCTTCCAGCCTGCACCACCATTCAATATGATCATGGCTGATCATCCTTAATCAGTATCCTGTTCCTGCCTTATCTCCATAACCCTTGATTCCACTATCCTTGAGAGCTCTATCCAACTCTTTCTTAAATGAATCCAGAGACTGGGCCTCCACTGCCCTCTGGGGCAGAGCATTCCACAAAGCCACCACTCTCTGGGTGAAGAAGTTTCTCCTCATCTCTGTCCTAAATGGTCTACCCCGTATTTTTAAGCTGTGTCCTCTGTTTCGGCACTCACCCCGCAGCGGAAACATGTTGCCTGCCGCCAGAGTGTCCAATCCTTTGATCATCTTAAATGTCTCAACCAGATCCCCTCTCAGTCTTCTAAACTCAAGGGTACACAAGCCCAGTCGCTCCAGTCTTTCAGTGTAAGGTAATCCCGCCATTCCAGGAATTGACCTCGTGAACCTACGCTGCATTCCCTCAATAGCCAGAATGTCTCTCCTCAAATTTGGAGACCAGAACTGCACACAGTACTCCAGGTGTGGTCTCACCAGGGCCCTGTACAGCTGCAGAAGGACCTCTTTGCTTCTATACTCAATCCCTCTTGTTATGAAGGCCAGCATGCTATTAGCCTTCTTCACTACCTGCTGTACCTGCATGCTTACCTTCATTGAGTGGTGTACAAGAACCCCCAGATCTCTCTGTACTGCCCCTTTACCTAAATTGATTCCACTTAGGTGGTAATCTGCCTTCCTGTTCTTGCCACCAAAGTGGATAAGGATCCATTTATCCACGTGAAAGTGCATCTGCCATGCATCTGAGCACTCACCTAACTTGTCCAGGTCACCCTGTAATCTCCTAACATCCTCATCACATTTCACCCTGCCACCCAGCTGATGAAATTTGCGAATGTTATTGCTAATACCATCTTGTATATCCTGAAGATAGATTGTAAAAAGCTGCGGTCCCAGTACTGATGCGTGCGGTACCCCACTGGTCAGTGCCTGGCATTCCGAAATGGAGGGGTGGAGGAGTGTGGAAGGATGAGAGAATGCAGGCTGCGGCCCTATGAAGCAGGGGGAGGGCTTGCAGTTGGCCTGTGTGGGGATGTGGGAGACTACAGGAGCCTGGTGGGCAAGGGCTGGCTGAAAGGCAGCTGGAGGGACGGAGGGAGGGAAGCACGCACGGAGGAGGAAGAGCAAAGAGAAAAGAGAAAAAAAAGCCAAAGGGGATAAAGAGAAAGAGCAAGAAAGAAAATGTGGCTGGCCAGCACGCCTTGAAGTAGGGAGAAAAGGCAGGGGCCAGCGCCTACGGCCATACTAGTCTGAAAACGCCCGATCTTGTCTGATCTCGGAAGCTAAGCAGACTCGGGCCTGGTTAGTACTTGGATGGGAGACCGCCTGGGAATACCAGGTGCAGTAGGCTTTTTCCGCCAGCAGTGGCTGCTCAAGTCACCCCTCTGCACTTGTCTTGTGCCAGGCAATGGAGCGGCAGGTTATTTTTGCTGCTGCTGCTGTGCCTGGCATCAGTCTCCTGCAGGCACGAGACACGGAGGGGAGGAGAGCGGAGCGCTGCCAAAATCAGCAAGAAAGGCGGAAAGAAAGGGATTGGGGCTGCACGCTGTCTGCGGGTGGCAGTCAGGAAAGGCGGACAATAGACAATAGGTGCAGGAGTTGGCCATTCTGCCCTTCCAGCCTGCACCACCATTCAATATGATCATGGCTGATCATCCTTAATCAGTATCCTGTTCCTGCCTTATCTCCATAACCCTTGATTCCACTATCCTTGAGAGCTCTATCCAACTCTTTCTTAAATGAATCCAGAGACTGGGCCTCCACTGCCCTCTGGGGCAGAGCATTCCACACAGCCACCACTCTCTGGGTGAAGAAGTTTCTCCTCATCTCTGTCCTAAATGGTCTACCCCGTATTTTTAAGCTGTGTCCTCTGTTTCGGCACTCACCCCGCAGCGGAAACATGTTGCCTGCCGCCAGAGTGTCCAATCCTTTGATCATCTTATATGTCTCAACCAGATCCCCTCTCAGTCTTCTAAACTCAAGGGTACACAAGCCTAGTCGCTCCAGTCTTTCAGTGTAAGGTAATCCCGCCATTCCAGGAATTGACCTCGTGAACCTACGCTGCATTCCCTCAATAGCCAGAATGTCTCTCCTCAAATTTGGAGACCAGAACTGCACACAGTACTCCAGGTGTGGTCTCACCAGGGCCCTGTACAGCTGCAGAAGGACCTCTTTGCTTCTATACTCAATCCCTCTTGTTATGAAGGCCAGCATGCTATTAGCCTTCTTCACTACCTGCTGTACCTGCATGCTTACCTTCATTGAGTGGTGTACAAGAACCCCCAGATCTCTCTGTACTGCCCCTTTACCTAAATTGATTCCACTTAGGTGGTAATCTGCCTTCCTGTTCTTGCCACCAAAGTGGATAAGGATCCATTTATCCACGTGAAAGTGCATCTGCCATGCATCTGAGCACTCACCTAACTTGTCCAGGTCACCCTGTAATCTCCTAACATCCTCATCACATTTCACCCTGCCACCCAGCTGATGAAATTTGCGAATGTTATTGCTAATACCATCTTGTATATCCTGAAGATAGATTGTAAAAAGCTGCGGTCCCAGTACTGATCCGTGCGGTACCCCACTGGTCAGTGCCCGGCATTCCGAAATGGAGGGGTGGAGGAGTGTGGAAGGATGAGAGAATGCAGGCTGCGGCCCTATGAAGCAGGGGGAGGGCTTGCAGTTGGCCTGTGTGGGGATGTGGGAGACTACAGGAGCCTGGTGGGCAAGGGCTGGCTGAAAGGCAGCTGGAGGGACGGAGGGAGGGAAGCACGCACGGAGGAGGAAGAGCAAAGAGAAAAGAGAAAAAAAAGCCAAAGGGGATAAAGAGAAAGAGCAAGAAAGAAAATGTGGCTGGCCAGCACGCCTTGAAGTAGGGAGAAAAGGCAGGGGCCAGCGCCTACGGCCATACTAGTCTGAAAACGCCCGATCTCGTCTGATCTCGGAAGCTAAGCAGACTCAGGCCTGGTTAGTACTTGGATGGGAGACCGCCTGGGAATACCAGGTGCAGTAGGCTTTTTCCGCCAGCAGTGGCTGCTCAAGTCACCCCTCTGCACTTGTCTTGTGCCAGGCAATGGAGCGGCAGGTTATTTTTGCTGCTGCTGCTGTGCCTGGCATCAGTCTCCTGCAGGCACGAGACACGGAGGGGAGGAGAGCGGAGCGCTGCCAAAATCAGCAAGAAAGGCGGAAAGAAAGGGATTGGGGCTGCACGCTGTCTGCGGGTGGCAGTCAGGAAAGGCGGACAATAGACAATAGGTGCAGGAGTTGGCCATTCTGCCCTTCCAGCCTGCACCACCATTCAATATGATCATGGCTGATCATCCTTAATCAGTATCCTGTTCCTGCCTTATCTCCATAACCCTTGATTCCACTATCCTTGAGAGCTCTATCCAACTCTTTCTTAAATGAATCCAGAGACTGGGCCTCCACTGCCCTCTGGGGCAGAGCATTCCACACAGCCACCACTCTCTGGGTGAAGAAGTTTCTCCTCATCTCTGTCCTAAATGGTCTACCCCGTATTTTTAAGCTGTGTCCTCTGTTTCGGCACTCACCCCGCAGCGGAAACATGTTGCCTGCCGCCAGAGTGTCCAATCCTTTGATCATCTTATATGTCTCAACCAGATCCCCTCTCAGTCTTCTAAACTCAAGGGTACACAAGCCCAGTCGCTCCAGTCTTTCAGTGTAAGGTAATCCCGCCATTCCAGGAATTGACCTCGTGAACCTACGCTGCATTCCCTCAATAGCCAGAATGTCTCTCCTCAAATTTGGAGACCAGAACTGCACACAGTACTCCAGGTGTGGTCTCACCAGGGCCCTGTACAGCTGCAGAAGGACCTCTTTGCTTCTATACTCAATCCCTCTTGTTATGAAGGCCAGCATGCTATTAGCCTTCTTCACTACCTGCTGTACCTGCATGCTTACCTTCATTGAGTGGTGTACAAGAACCCCCAGATCTCTCTGTACTGCCCCTTTACCTAAATTGATTCCACTTAGGTGGTAATCTGCCTTCCTGTTCTTGCCACCAAAGTGGATAAGGATCCATTTATCCACGTGAAAGTGCATCTGCCATGCATCTGAGCACTCACCTAACTTGTCCAGGTCACCCTGTAATCTCCTAACATCCTCATCACATTTCACCCTGCCACCCAGCTGATGAAATTTGCGAATGTTATTGCTAATACCATCTTGTATATCCTGAAGATAGATTGTAAAAAGCTGCGGTCCCAGTACTGATCCGTGCGGTACCCCACTGGTCAGTGCCCGGCATTCCGAAATGGAGGGGTGGAGGAGTGTGGAAGGATGAGAGAATGCAGGCTGCGGCCCTATGAAGCAGGGGGAGGGCTTGCAGTTGGCCTGTGTGGGGATGTGGGAGACTACAGGAGCCTGGTGGGCAAGGGCTGGCCTGAAAGGCAGCTGGAGGGACGGAGGGAGGGAAGCACGCACGGAGGAGGAAGAGCAAAGAGAAAAGAGAAAAAAAAGCCAAAGGGGATAAAGAGAAAGAGCAAGAAAGAAAATGTGGCTGGCCAGCACGCCTTGAAGTAGGGAGAAAAGGCAGGGGCCAGCGCCTACGGCCATACTAGTCTGAAAACGCCCGATCTCGTCTGATCTCGGAAGCTAAGCAGACTCAGGCCTGGTTAGTACTTGGATGGGAGACCGCCTGGGAATACCAGGTGCAGTAGGCTTTTTCCGCCAGCAGTGGCTGCTCAAGTCACCCCTCTGCACTTGTCTTGTGCCAGGCAATGGAGCGGCAGGTTATTTTTGCTGCTGCTGCTGTGCCTGGCATCAGTCTCCTGCAGGCACGAGACACGGAGGGGAGGAGAGCGGAGCGCTGCCAAAATCAGCAAGAAAGGCGGAAAGAAAGGGATTGGGGCTGCACGCTGTCTGCGGGTGGCAGTCAGGAAAGGCGGACAATAGACAATAGGTGCAGGAGTTGGCCATTCTGCCCTTCCAGCCTGCACCACCATTCAATATGATCATGGCTGATCATCCTTAATCAGTATCCTGTTCCTGCCTTATCTCCATAACCCTTGATTCCACTATCCTTGAGAGCTCTATCCAACTCTTTCTTAAATGAATCCAGAGACTGGGCCTCCACTGCCCTCTGGGGCAGAGCATTCCACACAGCCACCACTCTCTGGGTGAAGAAGTTTCTCCTCATCTCTGTCCTAAATGGTCTACCCCGTATTTTTAAGCTGTGTCCTCTGTTTCGGCACTCACCCCGCAGCGGAAACATGTTGCCTGCCGCCAGAGTGTCCAATCCTTTGATCATCTTATATGTCTCAACCAGATCCCCTCTCAGTCTTCTAAACTCAAGGGTACACAAGCCCAGTCGCTCCAGTCTTTCAGTGTAAGGTAATCCCGGAATTGACCAGGAATTGACCTCGTGAACCTACGCTGCATTCCCTCAATAGCCAGAATGTCTCTCCTCAAATTTGGAGACCAGAACTGCACACAGTACTCCAGGTGTGGTCTCACCAGGGCCCTGTACAGCTGCAGAAGGACCTCTTTGCTTCTATACTCAATCCCTCTTGTTATGAAGGCCAGCATGCTATTAGCCTTCTTCACTACCTGCTGTACCTGCATGCTTACCTTCATTGAGTGGTGTACAAGAACCCCCAGATCTCTCTGTACTGCCCCTTTACCTAAATTGATTCCACTTAGGTGGTAATCTGCCTTCCTGTTCTTGCCACCAAAGTGGATAAGGATCCATTTATCCACGTGAAAGTGCATCTGCCATGCATCTGAGCACTCACCTAACTTGTCCAGGTCACCCTGTAATCTCCTAACATCCTCATCACATTTCACCCTGCCACCCAGCTGATGAAATTTGCGAATGTTATTGCTAATACCATCTTGTATATCCTGAAGATAGATTGTAAAAAGCTGCGGTCCCAGTACTGATCCGTGCGGTACCCCACTGGTCAGTGCCCGGCATTCCGAAATGGAGGGGTGGAGGAGTGTGGAAGGATGAGAGAATGCAGGCTGCGGCCCTATGAAGCAGGGGGAGGGCTTGCAGTTGGCCTGTGTGGGGATGTGGGAGACTACAGGAGCCTGGTGGGCAAGGGCTGGCTGAAAGGCAGCTGGAGGGACGGAGGGAGGGAAGCACGCACGGAGGAGGAAGAGCAAAGAGAAAAGAGAAAAAAAAGCCAAAGGGGATAAAGAGAAAGAGCAAGAAAGAAAATGTGGCTGGCCAGCACGCCTTGAAGTAGGGAGAAAAGGCAGGGGCCAGTGCCTACGGCCATACTAGTCTGAAAACGCCCGATCTCGTCTGATCTCGGAAACTAAGCAGACTCAGGCCTGGTTAGTACTTGGTTGGGAGACTGCCTGGGAATACCAGGTGCAGTAGGCTTTTTCCGCCAGCAGTGGCTGCTCAAGTCACCCCTCTGCACTTGTCTTGTGCCAGGCAATGGAGCGGCAGGTTATTTTTGCTGCTGCTGCTGTGCCTGGCATCAGTCTCCTGCAGGCACGAGACACGGAGGGGAGGAGAGCGGAGCGCTGCCAAAATCAGCAAGAAAGGCGGAAAGAAAGGGATTGGGGCTGCACGCTGTCTGCGGGTGGCAGTCAGGAAAGGCGGACAATAGACAATAGGTGCAGGAGTTGGCCATTCTGCCCTTCCAGCCTGCACCACCATTCAATATGATCATGGCTGATCATCCTTAATCAGTATCCTGTTCCTGCCTTATCTCCATAACCCTTGATTCCACTATCCTTGAGAGCTCTATCCAACTCTTTCTTAAATGAATCCAGAGACTGGGCCTCCACTGCCCTCTGGGGCAGAGCATTCCACACAGCCACCACTCTCTGGGTGAAGAAGTTTCTCCTCATCTCTGTCCTAAATGGTCTACCCCGTATTTTTAAGCTGTGTCCTCTGTTTCGGCACTCACCCCGCAGCGGAAACATGTTGCCTGCCGCCAGAGTGTCCAATCCTTTGATCATCTTATATGTCTCAACCAGATCCCCTCTCAGTCTTCTAAACTCAAGGGTACACAAGCCCAGTCGCTCCAGTCTTTCAGTGTAAGGTAATCCCGGAATTGACCAGGAATTGACCTCGTGAACCTACGCTGCATTCCCTCAATAGCCAGAATGTCTCTCCTCAAATTTGGAGACCAGAACTGCACACAGTACTCCAGGTGTGGTCTCACCAGGGCCCTGTACAGCTGCAGAAGGACCTCTTTGCTTCTATACTCAATCCCGCTTGTTATGAAGGCCAGCATGCTATTAGCCTTCTTCACTACCTGCTGTACCTGCATGCTTACCTTCATTGAGTGGTGTACAAGAACCCCCAGATCTCTCTGTACTGCCCCTTTACCTAAATTGATTCCACTTAGGTGGTAATCTGCCTTCCTGTTCTTGCCACCAAAGTGGATAAGGATCCATTTATCCACGTGAAAGTGCATCTGCCATGCATCTGAGCACTCACCTAACTTGTCCAGGTCACCCTGTAATCTCCTAACATCCTCATCACATTTCACCCTGCCACCCAGCTGATGAAATTTGCGAATGTTATTGCTAATACCATCTTGTATATCCTGAAGATAGATTGTAAAAAGCTGCGGTCCCAGTACTGATCCGTGCGGTACCCCACTGGTCAGTGCCCGGCATTCCGAAATGGAGGGGTGGAGGAGTGTGGAAGGATGAGAGAATGCAGGCTGCGGCCCTATGAAGCAGGGGGAGGGCTTGCAGTTGGCCTGTGTGGGGATGTGGGAGACTACAGGAGCCTGGTGGGCAAGGGCTGGCTGAAAGGCAGCTGGAGGGACGGAGGGAGGGAAGCACGCACGGAGGAGGAAGAGCAAAGAGAAAAGAGAAAAAAAAGCCAAAGGGGATAAAGAGAAAGAGCAAGAAAGAAAATGTGGCTGGCCAGCACGCCTTGAAGTAGGGAGAAAAGGCAGGGGCCAGCGCCTACGGCCATACTAGTCTGAAAACGCCCGATCTCGTCTGATCTCGGAAGCTAAGCAGACTCAGGCCTGGTTAGTACTTGGATGGGAGACCGCCTGGGAATACCAGGTGCAGTAGGCTTTTTCCGCCAGCAGTGGCTGCTCAAGTCACCCCTCTGCACTTGTCTTGTGCCAGGCAATGGAGCGGCAGGTTATTTTTGCTGCTGCTGCTGTGCCTGGCATCAGTCTCCTGCAGGCACGAGACACGGAGGGGAGGAGAGCGGAGCGCTGCCAAAATCAGCAAGAAAGGCGGAAAGAAAGGGATTGGGGTTGCACGCTGTCTGCGGGTGGCAGTCAGGAAAGGCGGACAATAGACAATAGGTGCAGGAGTTGGCCATTCTGCCCTTCCAGCCTGCAACACCATTCAATATGATCATGGCTGATCATCCTTAATCAGTATCCTGTTCCTGCCTTATCTCCATAACCCTTGATTCCACTATCCTTGAGAGCTCTATCCAACTCTTTCTTAAATGAATCCAGAGACTGGGCCTCCACTGCCCTCTAGGGCAGAGCATTCCACACAGCCACCACTCTCTGGGTGAAGAAGTTTCTCCTCATCTCTGTCCTAAATGGTCTACCCCGTATTTTTAAGCTGTGTCCTCTGTTTCGGCACTCACCCCGCAGCGGAAACACGTTGCCTGCCGCCAGAGTGTCCAATCCTTTGATCATCTTATATGTCTCAACCAGATCCCCTCTCAGTCTTCTAAACTCAAAGGTACACAAGCCCAGTCGCTCCAGTCTTTCAGTGTAAGGTAATCCCGGAATTGACCAGGAATTGACCTCGTGAACCTACGCTGCATTCCCTCAATAGCCAGAATGTCTCTCCTCAAATTTGGAGACCAGAACTGCACACAGTACTCCAGGTGTGGTCTCACCAGGGCCCTGTACAGCTGCAGAAGGACCTCTTTGCTTCTATACTCAATCCCTCTTGTTATGAAGGCCAGCATGCTATTAGCCTTCTTCACTACCTGCTGTACCTGCATGCTTACCTTCATTGAGTGGTGTACAAGAACCCCCAGATCTCTCTGTACTGCCCCTTTACCTAAATTGATTCCACTTAGGTGGTAATCTGCCTTCCTGTTCTTGCCACCAAAGTGGATAAGGATCCATTTATCCACGTGAAAGTGCATCTGCCATGCATCTGAGCACTCACCTAACTTGTCCAGGTCACCCTGTAATCTCCTAACATCCTCATCACATTTCACCCTGCCACCCAGCTGATGAAATTTGCGAATGTTATTGCTAATACCATCTTGTATATCCTGAAGATAGATTGTAAAAAGCTGCGGTCCCAGTACTGATCCGTGCGGTACCCCACTGGTCAGTGCCCGGCATTCCGAAATGGAGGGGTGGAGGAGTGTGGAAGGATGAGAGAATGCAGGCTGCGGCCCTATGAAGCAGGGGGAGGGCTTGCAGTTGGCCTGTGTGGGGATGTGGGAGACTACAGGAGCCTGGTGGGCAAGGGCTGGCTGAAAGGCAGCTGGAGGGACGGAGGGAGGGAAGCACGCACGGAGGAGGAAGAGCAAAGAGAAAAGAGAAAAAAAAGCCAAAGGGGATAAAGAGAAAGAGCAAGAAAGAAAATGTGGCTGGCCAGCACGCCTTGAAGTAGGGAGAAAAGGCAGGGGCCAGCGCCTACGGCCATACTAGTCTGAAAACGCCCGATCTCGTCTGATCTCGGAAGCTAAGCAGACTCAGGCCTGGTTAGTACTTGGATGGGAGACCGCCTGGGAATACCAGGTGCAGTAGGCTTTTTCCGCCAGCAGTGGCTGCTCAAGTCACCCCTCTGCACTTGTCTTGTGCCAGGCAATGGAGCGGCAGGTTATTTTTGCTGCTGCTGCTGTGCCTGGCATCAGTCTCCTGCAGGCACGAGACACGGAGGGGAGGAGAGCGGAGCGCTGCCAAAATCAGCAAGAAAGGCGGAAAGAAAGGGATTGGGGCTGCACGCTGTCTGCGGGTGGCAGTCAGGAAAGGCGGACAATAGACAATAGGTGCAGGAGTTGGCCATTCTGCCCTTCCAGCCTGCACCACCATTCAATATGATCATGGCTGATCATCCTTAATCAGTATCCTGTTCCTGCCTTATCTCCATAACCCTTGATTCCACTATCCTTGAGAGCTCTATCCAACTCTTTCTTAAATGAATCCAGAGACTGGGCCTCCACTGCCCTCTGGGGCAGAGCATTCCACACAGCCACCACTCTCTGGGTGAAGAAGTTTCTCCTCATCTCTGTCCTAAATGGTCTACCCCGTATTTTTAAGCTGTGTCCTCTGTTTCGGCACTCACCCCGCAGCGGAAACATGTTGCCTGCCGCCAGAGTGTCCAATCCTTTGATCATCTTATATGTCTCAACCAGATCCCCTCTCAGTCTTCTAAACTCAAGGGTACACAAGCCCAGTCGCTCCAGTCTTTCAGTGTAAGGTAATCCCGCCATTCCAGGAATTGACCTCGTGAACCTACGCTGCATTCCCTCAATAGCCAGAATGTCTCTCCTCAAATTTGGAGACCAGAACTGCACACAGTACTCCAGGTGTGGTCTCACCAGGGCCCTGTACAGCTGCAGAAGGACCTCTTTGCTTCTATACTCAATCCCTCTTGTTATGAAGGCCAGCATGCTATTAGCCTTCTTCACTACCTGCTGTACCTGCATGCTTACCTTCATTGAGTGGTGTACAAGAACCCCCAGATCTCTCTGTACTGCCCCTTTACCTAAATTGATTCCACTTAGGTGGTAATCTGCCTTCCTGTTCTTGCCACCAAAGTGGATAAGGATCCATTTATCCACGTGAAAGTGCATCTGCCATGCATCTGAGCACTCACCTAACTTGTCCAGGTCACCCTGTCATCTCCTAACATCCTCATCACATTTCACCCTGCCACCCAGCTGATGAAATTTGCGAATGTTATTGCTAATACCATCTTGTATATCCTGAAGATAGATTGTAAAAAGCTGCGGTCCCAGTACTGATCCGTGCGGTACCCCACTGGTCAGTGCCCGGCATTCCGAAATGGAGGGGTGGAGGAGTGTGGAAGGATGAGAGAATGCAGGCTGCGGCCCTATGAAGCAGGGGGAGGGCTTGCAGTTGGCCTGTGTGGGGATGTGGGAGACTACAGGAGCCTGGTGGGCAAGGGCTGGCTGAAAGGCAGCTGGAGGGACGGAGGGAGGGAAGCACGCACGGAGGAGGAAGAGCAAAGAGAAAAGAGAAAAAAAAGCCAAAGGGGATAAAGAGAAAGAGCAAGAAAGAAAATGTGGCTGGCCAGCACGCCTTGAAGTAGGGAGAAAAGGCAGGGGCCAGCGCCTACGGCCATACTAGTCTGAAAACGCCCGATCTCGTCTGATCTCGGAAGCTAAGCAGACTCAGGCCTGGTTAGTACTTGGATGGGAGACCGCCTGGGAATACCAGGTGCAGTAGGCTTTTTCCGCCAGCAGTGGCTGCTCAAGTCACCCCTCTGCACTTGTCTTGTGCCAGGCAATGGAGCGGCAGGTTATTTTTGCTGCTGCTGCTGTGCCTGGCATCAGTCTCCTGCAGGCACGAGACACGGAGGGGAGGAGAGCGGAGCGCTGCCAAAATCAGCAAGAAAGGCGGAAAGAAAGGGATTGGGGCTGCACGCTGTCTGCGGGTGGCAGTCAGGAAAGGCGGACAATAGACAATAGGTGCAGGAGTTGGCCATTCTGCCCTTCCAGCCTGCACCACCATTCAATATGATCATGGCTGATCATCCTTAATCAGTATCCTGTTCCTGCCTTATCTCCATAACCCTTGATTCCACTATCCTTGAGAGCTCTATCCAACTCTTTCTTAAATGAATCCAGAGACTGGGCCTCCACTGCCCTCTGGGGCAGAGCATTCCACACAGCCACCACTCTCTGGGTGAAGAAGTTTCTCCTCATCTCTGTCCTAAATGGTCTACCCCGTATTTTTAAGCTGTGTCCTCTGTTTCGGCACTCACCCCGCAGCGGAAACATGTTGCCTGCCGCCAGAGTGTCCAATCCTTTGATCATCTTATATGTCTCAACCAGATCCCCTCTCAGTCTTCTAAACTCAAGGGTACACAAGCCCAGTCGCTCCAGTCTTTCAGTGTAAGGTAATCCCGCCATTCCAGGAATTGACCTCGTGAACCTACGCTGCATTCCCTCAATAGCCAGAATGTCTCTCCTCAAATTTGGAGACCAGAACTGCACACAGTACTCCAGGTGTGGTCTCACCAGGGCCCTGTACAGCTGCAGAAGGACCTCTTTGCTTCTATACTCAATCCCTCTTGTTATGAAGGCCAGCATGCTATTAGCCTTCTTCACTACCTGCTGTACCTGCATGCTTACCTTCATTGAGTGGTGTACAAGAACCCCCAGATCTCTCTGTACTGCCCCTTTACCTAAATTGATTCCACTTAGGTGGTAATCTGCCTTCCTGTTCTTGCCACCAAAGTGGATAAGGATCCATTTATCCACGTGAAAGTGCATCTGCCATGCATCTGAGCACTCACCTAACTTGTCCAGGTCACCCTGTCATCTCCTAACATCCTCATCACATTTCACCCTGCCACCCAGCTGATGAAATTTGCGAATGTTATTGCTAATACCATCTTGTATATCCTGAAGATAGATTGTAAAAAGCTGCGGTCCCAGTACTGATCCGTGCGGTACCCCACTGGTCAGTGCCCGGCATTCCGAAATGGAGGGGTGGAGGAGTGTGGAAGGATGAGAGAATGCAGGCTGCGGCCCTATGAAGCAGGGGGAGGGCTTGCAGTTGGCCTGTGTGGGGATGTGGGAGACGACAGGAGCCTGGTGGGCAAGGGCTGGCTGAAAGGCAGCTGGAGGGACGGAGGGAGGGAAGCACGCACGGAGGAGGAAGAGCAAAGAGAAAAGAGAAAAAAAAGCCAAAGGGGATAAAGAGAAAGAGCAAGAAAGAAAATGTGGCTGGCCAGCACGCCTTGAAGTAGGGAGAAAAGGCAGGGGCCAGCGCCTACGGCCATACTAGTCTGAAAACGCCCGATCTCGTCTGATCTCGGAAGCTAAGCAGACTCAGGCCTGGTTAGTACTTGGATGGGAGACCGCCTGGGAATACCAGGTGCAGTAGGCTTTTTCCGCCAGCAGTGGCTGCTCAAGTCACCCCTCTGCACTTGTCTTGTGCCAGGCAATGGAGCGGCAGGTTATTTTTGCTGCTGCTGCTGCTGTGCCTGGCATCAGTCTCCTGCAGGCACGAGACACGGAGGGGAGGAGAGCGGAGCGCTGCCAAAATCAGCAAGAAAGGCGGAAAGAAAGGGATTGGGGCTGCACGCTGTCTGCGGGTGGCAGTCAGGAAAGGCGGACAATAGACAATAGGTGCAGGAGTTGGCCATTCTGCCCTTCCAGCCTGCACCACCATTCAATATGATCATGGCTGATCATCCTTAATCAGTATCCTGTTCCTGCCTTATCTCCATAACCCTTGATTCCACTATCCTTGAGAGCTCTATCCAACTCTTTCTTAAATGAATCCAGAGACTGGGCCTCCACTGCCCTCTGGGGCAGAGCATTCCACACAGCCACCACTCTCTGGGTGAAGAAGTTTCTCCTCATCTCTGTCCTAAATGGTCTACCCCGTATTTTTAAGCTGTGTCCTCTGTTTCGGCACTCACCCCGCAGCGGAAACATGTTGCCTGCCGCCAGAGTGTCCAATCCTTTGATCATCTTATATGTCTCAACCAGATCCCCTCTCAGTCTTCTAAACTCAAGGGTACACAAGCCCAGTCGCTCCAGTCTTTCAGTGTAAGGTAATCCCGCCATTCCAGGAATTGACCTCGTGAACCTACGCTGCATTCCCTCAATAGCCAGAATGTCTCTCCTCAAATTTGGAGACCAGAACTGCACACAGTACTCCAGGTGTGGTCTCACCAGGGCCCTGTACAGCTGCAGAAGGACCTCTTTGCTTCTATACTCAATCCCTCTTGTTATGAAGGCCAGCATGCTATTAGCCTTCTTCACTACCTGCTGTACCTGCATGCTTACCTTCATTGAGTGGTGTACAAGAACCCCCAGATCTCTCTGTACTGCCCCTTTACCTAAATTGATTCCACTTAGGTGGTAATCTGCCTTCCTGTTCTTGCCACCAAAGTGGATAAGGATCCATTTATCCACGTGAAAGTGCATCTGCCATGCATCTGAGCACTCACCTAACTTGTCCAGGTCACCCTGTAATCTCCTAACATCCTCATCACATTTCACCCTGCCACCCAGCTGATGAAATTTGCGAATGTTATTGCTAATACCATCTTGTATATCCTGAAGATAGATTGTAAAAAGCTGCGGTCCCAGTACTGATCCGTGCGGTACCCCACTGGTCAGTGCCCGGCATTCCGAAATGGAGGGGTGGAGGAGTGTGGAAGGATGAGAGAATGCAGGCTGCGGCCCTATGAAGCAGGGGGAGGGCTTGCAGTTGGCCTGTGTGGGGATGTGGGAGACTACAGGAGCCTGGTGGGCAAGGGCTGGCTGAAAGGCAGCTGGAGGGACGGAGGGAGGGAAGCACGCACGGAGGAGGAAGAGCAAAGAGAAAAGAGAAAAAAAAGCCAAAGGGGATAAAGAGAAAGAGCAAGAAAGAAAATGTGGCTGGCCAGCACGCCTTGAAGTAGGGAGAAAAGGCAGGGGCCAGCGCCTACGGCCATACTAGTCTGAAAACGCCCGATCTCGTCTGATCTCGGAAGCTAAGCAGACTCAGGCCTGGTTAGTACTTGGATGGGAGACCGCCTGGGAATACCAGGTGCAGTAGGCTTTTTCCGCCAGCAGTGGCTGCTCAAGTCACCCCTCTGCACTTGTCTTGTGCCAGGCAATGGAGCGGCAGGTTATTTTTGCTGCTGCTGCTGTGCCTGGCATCAGTCTCCTGCAGGCACGAGACACGGAGGGGAGGAGAGCGGAGCGCTGCCAAAATCAGCAAGAAAGGCGGAAAGAAAGGGATTGGGGTTGCACGCTGTCTGCGGGTGGCAGTCAGGAAAGGCGGACAATAGACAATAGGTGCAGGAGTTGGCCATTCTGCCCTTCCAGCCTGCACCACCATTCAATATGATCATGGCTGATCATCCTTAATCAGTATCCTGTTCCTGCCTTATCTCCATAACCCTTGATTCCACTATCCTTGAGAGCTCTATCCAACTCTTTCTTAAATGAATCCAGAGACTGGGCCTCCACTGCCCTCTAGGGCAGAGCATTCCACACAGCCACCACTCTCTGGGTGAAGAAGTTTCTCCTCATCTCTGTCCTAAATGGTCTACCCCGTATTTTTAAGCTGTGTCCTCTGTTTCGGCACTCACCCCGCAGCGGAAACACGTTGCCTGCCGCCAGAGTGTCCAATCCTTTGATCATCTTATATGTCTCAACCAGATCCCCTCTCAGTCTTCTAAACTCAAAGGTACACAAGCCCAGTCGCTCCAGTCTTTCAGTGTAAGGTAATCCCGCCATTCCAGGAATTGACCTCGTGAACCTACGCTGCATTCCCTCAATAGCCAGAATGTCTCTCCTCAAATTTGGAGACCAGAACTGCACACAGTACTCCAGGTGTGGTCTCACCAGGGCCCTGTACAGCTGCAGAAGGACCTCTTTGCTTCTATACTCAATCCCTCTTGTTATGAAGGCCAGCATGCTATTAGCCTTCTTCACTACCTGCTGTACCTGCATGCTTACCTTCATTGAGTGGTGTACAAGAACCCCCAGATCTCTCTGTACTGCCCCTTTACCTAAATTGATTCCACTTAGGTGGTAATCTGCCTTCCTGTTCTTGCCACCAAAGTGGATAAGGATCCATTTATCCACGTGAAAGTGCATCTGCCATGCATCTGAGCACTCACCTAACTTGTCCAGGTCACCCTGTAATCTCCTAACATCCTCATCACATTTCACCCTGCCACCCAGCTGATGAAATTTGCGAATGTTATTGCTAATACCATCTTGTATATCCTGAAGATAGATTGTAAAAAGCTGCGGTCCCAGTACTGATCCGTGCGGTACCCCACTGGTCAGTGCCTGGCATTCCGAAATGGAGGGGTGGAGGAGTGTGGAAGGATGAGAGAATGCAGGCTGCGGCCCTATGAAGCAGGGGGAGGGCTTGCAGTTGGCCTGTGTGGGGATGTGGGAGACTACAGGAGCCTGGTGGGCAAGGGCTGGCTGAAAGGCAGCTGGAGGGACGGAGGGAGGGAAGCACGCACGGAGGAGGAAGAGCAAAGAGAAAAGAGAAAAAAAAGCCAAAGGGGATAAAGAGAAAGAGCAAGAAAGAAAATGTGGCTGGCCAGCACGCCTTGAAGTAGGGAGAAAAGGCAGGGGCCAGCGCCTACGGCCATACTAGTCTGAAAACGCCCGATCTCGTCTGATCTCGGAAGCTAAGCAGACTCAGGCCTGGTTAGTACTTGGATGGGAGACCGCCTGGGAATACCAGGTGCAGTAGGCTTTTTCCGCCAGCAGTGGCTGCTCAAGTCACCCCTCTGCACTTGTCTTGTGCCAGGCAATGGAGCGGCAGGTTATTTTTGCTGCTGCTGCTGTGCCTGGCATCAGTCTCCTGCAGGCACGAGACACGGAGGGGAGGAGAGCGGAGCGCTGCCAAAATCAGCAAGAAAGGCGGAAAGAAAGGGATTGGGGCTGCACGCTGTCTGCGGGTGGCAGTCAGGAAAGGCGGACAATAGACAATAGGTGCAGGAGTTGGCCATTCTGCCCTTCCAGCCTGCACCACCATTCAATATGATCATGGCTGATCATCCTTAATCAGTATCCTGTTCCTGCCTTATCTCCATAACCCTTGATTCCACTATCCTTGAGAGCTCTATCCAACTCTTTCTTAAATGAATCCAGAGACTGGGCCTCCACTGCCCTCTGGGGCAGAGCATTCCACACAGCCACCACTCTCTGGGTGAAGAAGTTTCTCCTCATCTCTGTCCTAAATGGTCTACCCCGTATTTTTAAGCTGTGTCCTCTGTTTCGGCACTCACCCCGCAGCGGAAACATGTTGCCTGCCGCCAGAGTGTCCAATCCTTTGATCATCTTATATGTCTCAACCAGATCCCCTCTCAGTCTTCTAAACTCAAGGGTACACAAGCCCAGTCGCTCCAGTCTTTCAGTGTAAGGTAATCCCGCCATTCCAGGAATTGACCTCGTGAACCTACGCTGCATTCCCTCAATAGCCAGAATGTCTCTCCTCAAATTTGGAGACCAGAACTGCACACAGTACTCCAGGTGTGGTCTCACCAGGGCCCTGTACAGCTGCAGAAGGACCTCTTTGCTTCTATACTCAATCCCTCTTGTTATGAAGGCCAGCATGCTATTAGCCTTCTTCACTACCTGCTGTACCTGCATGCTTACCTTCATTGAGTGGTGTACAAGAACCCCCAGATCTCTCTGTACTGCCCCTTTACCTAAATTGATTCCACTTAGGTGGTAATCTGCCTTCCTGTTCTTGCCACCAAAGTGGATAAGGATCCATTTATCCACGTGAAAGTGCATCTGCCATGCATCTGAGCACTCACCTAACTTGTCCAGGTCACCCTGTCATCTCCTAACATCCTCATCACATTTCACCCTGCCACCCAGCTGATGAAATTTGCGAATGTTATTGCTAATACCATCTTGTATATCCTGAAGATAGATTGTAAAAAGCTGCGGTCCCAGTACTGATCCGTGCGGTACCCCACTGGTCAGTGCCCGGCATTCCGAAATGGAGGGGTGGAGGAGTGTGGAAGGATGAGAGAATGCAGGCTGCGGCCCTATGAAGCAGGGGGAGGGCTTGCAGTTGGCCTGTGTGGGGATGTGGGAGACTACAGGAGCCTGGTGGGCAAGGGCTGGCTGAAAGGCAGCTGGAGGGACGGAGGGAGGGAAGCACGCACGGAGGAGGAAGAGCAAAGAGAAAAGAGAAAAAAAAGCCAAAGGGGATAAAGAGAAAGAGCAAGAAAGAAAATGTGGCTGGCCAGCACGCCTTGAAGTAGGGAGAAAAGGCAGGGGCCAGCGCCTACGGCCATACTAGTCTGAAAACGCCCGATCTCGTCTGATCTCGGAAGCTAAGCAGACTCAGGCCTGGTTAGTACTTGGATGGGAGACCGCCTGGGAATACCAGGTGCAGTAGGCTTTTTCCGCCAGCAGTGGCTGCTCAAGTCACCCCTCTGCACTTGTCTTGTGCCAGGCAATGGAGCGGCAGGTTATTTTTGCTGCTGCTGCTGTGCCTGGCATCAGTCTCCTGCAGGCACGAGACACGGAGGGGAGGAGAGCGGAGCGCTGCCAAAATCAGCAAGAAAGGCGGAAAGAAAGGGATTGGGGCTGCACGCTGTCTGCGGGTGGCAGTCAGGAAAGGCGGACAATAGACAATAGGTGCAGGAGTTGGCCATTCTGCCCTTCCAGCCTGCACCACCATTCAATATGATCATGGCTGATCATCCTTAATCAGTATCCTGTTCCTGCCTTATCTCCATAACCCTTGATTCCACTATCCTTGAGAGCTCTATCCAACTCTTTCTTAAATGAATCCAGAGACTGGGCCTCCACTGCCCTCTGGGGCAGAGCATTCCACACAGCCACCACTCTCTGGGTGAAGAAGTTTCTCCTCATCTCTGTCCTAAATGGTCTACCCCGTATTTTTAAGCTGTGTCCTCTGTTTCGGCACTCACCCCGCAGCGGAAACATGTTGCCTGCCGCCAGAGTGTCCAATCCTTTGATCATCTTATATGTCTCAACCAGATCCCCTCTCAGTCTTCTAAACTCAAGGGTACACAAGCCCAGTCGCTCCAGTCTTTCAGTGTAAGGTAATCCCGCCATTCCAGGAATTGACCTCGTGAACCTACGCTGCATTCCCTCAATAGCCAGAATGTCTCTCCTCAAATTTGGAGACCAGAACTGCACACAGTACTCCAGGTGTGGTCTCACCAGGGCCCTGTACAGCTGCAGAAGGACCTCTTTGCTTCTATACTCAATCCCTCTTGTTATGAAGGCCAGCATGCTATTAGCCTTCTTCACTACCTGCTGTACCTGCATGCTTACCTTCATTGAGTGGTGTACAAGAACCCCCAGATCTCTCTGTACTGCCCCTTTACCTAAATTGATTCCACTTAGGTGGTAATCTGCCTTCCTGTTCTTGCCACCAAAGTGGATAAGGATCCATTTATCCACGTGAAAGTGCATCTGCCATGCATCTGAGCACTCACCTAACTTGTCCAGGTCACCCTGTAATCTCCTAACATCCTCATCACATTTCACCCTGCCACCCAGCTGATGAAATTTGCGAATGTTATTGCTAATACCATCTTGTATATCCTGAAGATAGATTGTAAAAAGCTGCGGTCCCAGTACTGATCCGTGCGGTACCCCACTGGTCAGTGCCCGGCATTCCGAAATGGAGGGGTGGAGGAGTGTGGAAGGATGAGAGAATGCAGGCTGCGGCCCTATGAAGCAGGGGGAGGGCTTGCAGTTGGCCTGTGTGGGGATGTGGGAGACTACAGGAGCCTGGTGGGCAAGGGCTGGCTGAAAGGCAGCTGGAGGGACGGAGGGAGGGAAGCACGCACGGAGGAGGAAGAGCAAAGAGAAAAGAGAAAAAAAAGCCAAAGGGGATAAAGAGAAAGAGCAAGAAAGAAAATGTGGCTGGCCAGCACGCCTTGAAGTAGGGAGAAAAGGCAGGGGCCAGCGCCTACGGCCATACTAGTCTGAAAACGCCCGATCTCGTCTGATCTCGGAAGCTAAGCAGACTCAGGCCTGGTTAGTACTTGGATGGGAGACCGCCTGGGAATACCAGGTGCAGTAGGCTTTTTCCGCCAGCAGTGGCTGCTCAAGTCACCCCTCTGCACTTGTCTTGTGCCAGGCAATGGAGCGGCAGGTTATTTTTGCTGCTGCTGCTGTGCCTGGCATCAGTCTCCTGCAGGCACGAGACACGGAGGGGAGGAGAGCGGAGCGCTGCCAAAATCAGCAAGAAAGGCGGAAAGAAAGGGATTGGGGTTGCACGCTGTCTGCGGGTGGCAGTCAGGAAAGGCGGACAATAGACAATAGGTGCAGGAGTTGGCCATTCTGCCCTTCCAGCCTGCACCACCATTCAATATGATCATGGCTGATCATCCTTAATCAGTATCCTGTTCCTGCCTTATCTCCATAACCCTTGATTCCACTATCCTTGAGAGCTCTATCCAACTCTTTCTTAAATGAATCCAGAGACTGGGCCTCCACTGCCCTCTAGGGCAGAGCATTCCACACAGCCACCACTCTCTGGGTGAAGAAGTTTCTCCTCATCTCTGTCCTAAATGGTCTACCCCGTATTTTTAAGCTGTGTCCTCTGTTTCGGCACTCACCCCGCAGCGGAAACACGTTGCCTGCCGCCAGAGTGTCCAATCCTTTGATCATCTTATATGTCTCAACCAGATCCCCTCTCAGTCTTCTAAACTCAAAGGTACACAAGCCCAGTCGCTCCAGTCTTTCAGTGTAAGGTAATCCCGCCATTCCAGGAATTGACCTCGTGAACCTACGCTGCATTCCCTCAATAGCCAGAATGTCTCTCCTCAAATTTGGAGACCAGAACTGCACACAGTACTCCAGGTGTGGTCTCACCAGGGCCCTGTACAGCTGCAGAAGGACCTCTTTGCTTCTATACTCAATCCCTCTTGTTATGAAGGCCAGCATGCTATTAGCCTTCTTCACTACCTGCTGTACCTGCATGCTTACCTTCATTGAGTGGTGTACAAGAACCCCCAGATCTCTCTGTACTGCCCCTTTACCTAAATTGATTCCACTTAGGTGGTAATCTGCCTTCCTGTTCTTGCCACCAAAGTGGATAAGGATCCATTTATCCACGTGAAAGTGCATCTGCCATGCATCTGAGCACTCACCTAACTTGTCCAGGTCACCCTGTAATCTCCTAACATCCTCATGACATTTCACCCTGCCACCCAGCTGATGAAATTTGCGAATGTTATTGCTAATACCATCTTGTATATCCTGAAGATAGATTGTAAAAAGCTGCGGTCCCAGTACTGATCCGTGCGGTACCCCACTGGTCAGTGCCTGGCATTCCGAAATGGAGGGGTGGAGGAGTGTGGAAGGATGAGAGAATGCAGGCTGCGGCCCTATGAAGCAGGGGGAGGGCTTGCAGTTGGCCTGTGTGGGGATGTGGGAGACTACAGGAGCCTGGTGGGCAAGGGCTGGCTGAAAGGCAGCTGGAGGGACGGAGGGAGGGAAGCACGCACGGAGGAGGAAGAGCAAAGAGAAAAGAGAAAAAAAAGCCAAAGGGGATAAAGAGAAAGAGCAAGAAAGAAAATGTGGCTGGCCAGCACGCCTTGAAGTAGGGAGAAAAGGCAGGGGCCAGCGCCTACGGCCATACTAGTCTGAAAACGCCCGATCTCGTCTGATCTCGGAAGCTAAGCAGACTCAGGCCTGGTTAGTACTTGGATGGGAGACCGCCTGGGAATACCAGGTGCAGTAGGCTTTTTCCGCCAGCAGTGGCTGCTCAAGTCACCCCTCTGCACTTGTCTTGTGCCAGGCAATGGAGCGGCAGGTTATTTTTGCTGCTGCTGCTGCTGTGCCTGGCATCAGTCTCCTGCAGGCACGAGACACGGAGGGGAGGAGAGCGGAGCGCTGCCAAAATCAGCAAGAAAGGCGGAAAGAAAGGGATTGGGGCTGCACGCTGTCTGCGGGTGGCAGTCAGGAAAGGCGGACAATAGACAATAGGTGCAGGAGTTGGCCATTCTGCCCTTCCAGCCTGCACCACCATTCAATATGATCATGGCTGATCATCCTTAATCAGTATCCTGTTCCTGCCTTATCTCCATAACCCTTGATTCCACTATCCTTGAGAGCTCTATCCAACTCTTTCTTAAATGAATCCAGAGACTGGGCCTCCACTGCCCTCTGGGGCAGAGCATTCCACACAGCCACCACTCTCTGGGTGAAGAAGTTTCTCCTCATCTCTGTCCTAAATGGTCTACCCCGTATTTTTAAGCTGTGTCCTCTGTTTCGGCACTCACCCCGCAGCGGAAACATGTTGCCTGCCGCCAGAGTGTCCAATCCTTTGATCATCTTATATGTCTCAACCAGATCCCCTCTCAGTCTTCTAAACTCAAGGGTACACAAGCCCAGTCGCTCCAGTCTTTCAGTGTAAGGTAATCCCGCCATTCCAGGAATTGACCTCGTGAACCTACGCTGCATTCCCTCAATAGCCAGAATGTCTCTCCTCAAATTTGGAGACCAGAACTGCACACAGTACTCCAGGTGTGGTCTCACCAGGGCCCTGTACAGCTGCAGAAGGACCTCTTTGCTTCTATACTCAATCCCTCTTGTTATGAAGGCCAGCATGCTATTAGCCTTCTTCACTACCTGCTGTACCTGCATGCTTACCTTCATTGAGTGGTGTACAAGAACCCCCAGATCTCTCTGTACTGCCCCTTTACCTAAATTGATTCCACTTAGGTGGTAATCTGCCTTCCTGTTCTTGCCACCAAAGTGGATAAGGATCCATTTATCCACGTGAAAGTGCATCTGCCATGCATCTGAGCACTCACCTAACTTGTCCAGGTCACCCTGTCATCTCCTAACATCCTCATCACATTTCACCCTGCCACCCAGCTGATGAAATTTGCGAATGTTATTGCTAATACCATCTTGTATATCCTGAAGATAGATTGTAAAAAGCTGCGGTCCCAGTACTGATCCGTGCGGTACCCCACTGGTCAGTGCCCGGCATTCCGAAATGGAGGGGTGGAGGAGTGTGGAAGGATGAGAGAATGCAGGCTGCGGCCCTATGAAGCAGGGGGAGGGCTTGCAGTTGGCCTGTGTGGGGATGTGGGAGACTACAGGAGCCTGGTGGGCAAGGGCTGGCTGAAAGGCAGCTGGAGGGACGGAGGGAGGGAAGCACGCACGGAGGAGGAAGAGCAAAGAGAAAAGAGAAAAAAAAGCCAAAGGGGATAAAGAGAAAGAGCAAGAAAGAAAATGTGGCTGGCCAGCACGCCTTGAAGTAGGGAGAAAAGGCAGGGGCCAGCGCCTACGGCCATACTAGTCTGAAAACGCCCGATCTCGTCTGATCTCGGAAGCTAAGCAGACTCAGCCCTGGTTAGTACTTGGATGGGAGACCGCCTGGGAATACCAGGTGCAGTAGGCTTTTTCCGCCAGCAGTGGCTGCTCAAGTCACCCCTCTGCACTTGTCTTGTGCCAGGCAATGGAGCGGCAGGTTATTTTTGCTGCTGCTGCTGTGCCTGGCATCAGTCTCCTGCAGGCACGAGACACGGAGGGGAGGAGAGCGGAGCGCTGCCAAAATCAGCAAGAAAGGCGGAAAGAAAGGGATTGGGGCTGCACGCTGTCTGCGGGTGGCAGTCAGGAAAGGCGGACAATAGACAATAGGTGCAGGAGTTGGCCATTCTGCCCTTCCAGCCTGCACCACCATTCAATATGATCATGGCTGATCATCCTTAATCAGTATCCTGTTCCTGCCTTATCTCCATAACCCTTGATTCCACTATCCTTGAGAGCTCTATCCAACTCTTTCTTAAATGAATCCAGAGACTGGGCCTCCACTGCCCTCTGGGGCAGAGCATTCCACACAGCCACCACTCTCTGGGTGAAGAAGTTTCTCCTCATCTCTGTCCTAAATGGTCTACCCCGTATTTTTAAGCTGTGTCCTCTGTTTCGGCACTCACCCCGCAGCGGAAACATGTTGCCTGCCGCCAGAGTGTCCAATCCTTTGATCATCTTATATGTCTCAACCAGATCCCCTCTCAGTCTTCTAAACTCAAGGGTACACAAGCCCAGTCGCTCCAGTCTTTCAGTGTAAGGTAATCCCGCCATTCCAGGAATTGACCTCGTGAACCTACGCTGCATTCCCTCAATAGCCAGAATGTCTCTCCTCAAATTTGGAGACCAGAACTGCACACAGTACTCCAGGTGTGGTCTCACCAGGGCCCTGTACAGCTGCAGAAGGACCTCTTTGCTTCTATACTCAATCCCTCTTGTTATGAAGGCCAGCATGCTATTAGCCTTCTTCACTACCTGCTGTACCTGCATGCTTACCTTCATTGAGTGGTGTACAAGAACCCCCAGATCTCTCTGTACTGCCCCTTTACCTAAATTGATTCCACTTAGGTGGTAATCTGCCTTCCTGTTCTTGCCACCAAAGTGGATAAGGATCCATTTATCCACGTGAAAGTGCATCTGCCATGCATCTGAGCACTCACCTAACTTGTCCAGGTCACCCTGTAATCTCCTAACATCCTCATCACATTTCACCCTGCCACCCAGCTGATGAAATTTGCGAATGTTATTGCTAATACCATCTTGTATATCCTGAAGATAGATTGTAAAAAGCTGCGGTCCCAGTACTGATCCGTGCGGTACCCCACTGGTCAGTGCCCGGCATTCCGAAATGGAGGGGTGGAGGAGTGTGGAAGGATGAGAGAATGCAGGCTGCGGCCCTATGAAGCAGGGGGAGGGCTTGCAGTTGGCCTGTGTGGGGATGTGGGAGACGACAGGAGCCTGGTGGGCAAGGGCTGGCTGAAAGGCAGCTGGAGGGACGGAGGGAGGGAAGCACGCACGGAGGAGGAAGAGCAAAGAGAAAAGAGAAAAAAAAGCCAAAGGGGATAAAGAGAAAGAGCAAGAAAGAAAATGTGGCTGGCCAGCACGCCTTGAAGTAGGGAGAAAAGGCAGGGGCCAGCGCCTACGGCCATACTAGTCTGAAAACGCCCGATCTCGTCTGATCTCGGAAGCTAAGCAGACTCAGGCCTGGTTAGTACTTGGATGGGAGACCGCCTGGGAATACCAGGTGCAGTAGGCTTTTTCCGCCAGCAGTGGCTGCTCAAGTCACCCCTCTGCACTTGTCTTGTGCCAGGCAATGGAGCGGCAGGTTATTTTTGCTGCTGCTGCTGTGCCTGGCATCAGTCTCCTGCAGGCACGAGACACGGAGGGGAGGAGAGCGGAGCGCTGCCAAAATCAGCAAGAAAGGCGGAAAGAAAGGGATTGGGGCTGCACGCTGTCTGCGGGTGGCAGTCAGGAAAGGCGGACAATAGACAATAGGTGCAGGAGTTGGCCATTCTGCCCTTCCAGCCTGCACCACCATTCAATATGATCATGGCTGATCATCCTTAATCAGTATCCTGTTCCTGCCTTATCTCCATAACCCTTGATTCCACTATCCTTGAGAGCTCTATCCAACTCTTTCTTAAATGAATCCAGAGACTGGGCCTCCACTGCCCTCTGGGGCAGAGCATTCCACACAGCCACCACTCTCTGGGTGAAGAAGTTTCTCCTCATCTCTGTCCTAAATGGTCTACCCCGTATTTTTAAGCTGTGTCCTCTGTTTCGGCACTCACCCCGCAGCGGAAACACGTTGCCTGCCGCCAGAGTGTCCAATCCTTTGATCATCTTATATGTCTCAACCAGATCCCCTCTCAGTCTTCTAAACTCAAGGGTACACAAGCCCAGTCGCTCCAGTCTTTCAGTGTAAGGTAATCCCGGAATTGACCAGGAATTGACCTCGTGAACCTACGCTGCATTCCCTCAATAGCCAGAATGTCTCTCCTCAAATTTGGAGACCAGAACTGCACACAGTACTCCAGGTGTGGTCTCACCAGGGCCCTGTACAGCTGCAGAAGGACCTCTTTGCTTCTATACTCAATCCCTCTTGTTATGAAGGCCAGCATGCTATTAGCCTTCTTCACTACCTGCTGTACCTGCATGCTTACCTTCATTGAGTGGTGTACAAGAACCCCCAGATCTCTCTGTACTGCCCCTTTACCTAAATTGATTCCACTTAGGTGGTAATCTGCCTTCCTGTTCTTGCCACCAAAGTGGATAAGGATCCATTTATCCACGTGAAAGTGCATCTGCCATGCATCTGAGCACTCACCTAACTTGTCCAGGTCACCCTGTAATCTCCTAACATCCTCATCACATTTCACCCTGCCACCCAGCTGATGAAATTTGCGAATGTTATTGCTAATACCATCTTGTATATCCTGAAGATAGATTGTAAAAAGCTGCGGTCCCAGTACTGATCCGTGCGGTACCCCACTGGTCAGTGCCCGGCATTCCGAAATGGAGGGGTGGAGGAGTGTGGAAGGATGAGAGAATGCAGGCTGCGGCCCTATGAAGCAGGGGGAGGGCTTGCAGTTGGCCTGTGTGGGGATGTGGGAGACGACAGGAGCCTGGTGGGCAAGGGCTGGCTGAAAGGCAGCTGGAGGGACGGAGGGAGGGAAGCACGCACGGAGGAGGAAGAGCAAAGAGAAAAGAGAAAAAAAAGCCAAAGGGGATAAAGAGAAAGAGCAAGAAAGAAAATGTGGCTGGCCAGCACGCCTTGAAGTAGGGAGAAAAGGCAGGGGCCAGCGCCTACGGCCATACTAGTCTGAAAACGCCCGATCTCGTCTGCTCTCGGAAGCTAAGCAGACTCAGGCCTGGTTAGTACTTGGATGGGAGACCGCCTGGGAATACCAGGTGCAGTAGGCTTTTTCCGCCAGCAGTGGCTGCTCAAGTCACCCCTCTGCACTTGTCTTGTGCCAGGCAATGGAGCGGCAGGTTATTTTTGCTGCTGCTGCTGTGCCTGGCATCAGTCTCCTGCAGGCACGAGACACGGAGGGGAGGAGAGCGGAGCGCTGCCAAAATCAGCAAGAAAGGCGGAAAGAAAGGGATTGGGGCTGCACGCTGTCTGCGGGTGGCAGTCAGGAAAGGCGGACAATAGACAATAGGTGCAGGAGTTGGCCATTCTGCCCTTCCAGCCTGCACCACCATTCAATATGATCATGGCTGATCATCCTTAATCAGTATCCTGTTCCTGCCTTATCTCCATAACCCTTGATTCCACTATCCTTGAGAGCTCTATCCAACTCTTTCTTAAATGAATCCAGAGACTGGGCCTCCACTGCCCTCTGGGGCAGAGCATTCCACACAGCCACCACTCTCTGGGTGAAGAAGTTTCTCCTCATCTCTGTCCTAAATGGTCTACCCCGTATTTTTAAGCTGTGTCCTCTGTTTCGGCACTCACCCCGCAGCGGAAACATGTTGCCTGCCGCCAGAGTGTCCAATCCTTTGATCATCTTATATGTCTCAACCAGATCCCCTCTCAGTCTTCTAAACTCAAGGGTACACAAGCCCAGTCGCTCCAGTCTTTCAGTGTAAGGTAATCCCGCCATTCCAGGAATTGACCTCGTGAACCTACGCTGCATTCCCTCAATAGCCAGAATGTCTCTCCTCAAATTTGGAGACCAGAACTGCACACAGTACTCCAGGTGTGGTCTCACCAGGGCCCTGTACAGCTGCAGAAGGACCTCTTTGCTTCTATACTCAATCCCTCTTGTTATGAAGGCCAGCATGCTATTAGCCTTCTTCACTACCTGCTGTACCTGCATGCTTACCTTCATTGAGTGGTGTACAAGAACCCCCAGATCTCTCTGTACTGCCCCTTTACCTAAATTGATTCCACTTAGGTGGTAATCTGCCTTCCTGTTCTTGCCACCAAAGTGGATAAGGATCCATTTATCCACGTGAAAGTGCATCTGCCATGCATCTGAGCACTCACCTAACTTGTCCAGGTCACCCTGTAATCTCCTAACATCCTCATCACATTTCACCCTGCCACCCAGCTGATGAAATTTGCGAATGTTATTGCTAATACCATCTTGTATATCCTGAAGATAGATTGTAAAAAGCTGCGGTCCCAGTACTGATCCGTGCGGTACCCCACTGGTCAGTGCCCGGCATTCCGAAATGGAGGGGTGGAGGAGTGTGGAAGGATGAGAGAATGCAGGCTGCGGCCCTATGAAGCAGGGGGAGGGCTTGCAGTTGGCCTGTGTGGGGATGTGGGAGACTACAGGAGCCTGGTGGGCAAGGGCTGGCTGAAAGGCAGCTGGAGGGACGGAGGGAGGGAAGCACGCACGGAGGAGGAAGAGCAAAGAGAAAAGAGAAAAAAAAGCCAAAGGGGATAAAGAGAAAGAGCAAGAAAGAAAATGTGGCTGGCCAGCACGCCTTGAAGTAGGGAGAAAAGGCAGGGGCCAGCGCCTACGGCCATACTAGTCTGAAAACGCCCGATCTCGTCTGATCTCGGAAGCTAAGCTGACTCTGGCCTGGTTAGTACTTGGATGGGAGACCGCCTGGGAATACCAGGTGCAGTAGGCTTTTTCCGCCAGCAGTGGCTGCTCAAGTCACCCCTCTGCACTTGTCTTGTGCCAGGCAATGGAGCGGCAGGTTATTTTTGCTGCTGCTGCTGTGCCTGGCATCAGTCTCCTGCAGGCACGAGACACGGAGGGGAGGAGAGCGGAGCGCTGCCAAAATCAGCAAGAAAGGCGGAAAGAAAGGGATTGGGGCTGCACGCTGTCTGCGGGTGGCAGTCAGGAAAGGCGGACAATAGACAATAGGTGCAGGAGTTGGCCATTCTGCCCTTCCAGCCTGCACCACCATTCAATATGATCATGGCTGATCATCCTTAATCAGTATCCTGTTCCTGCCTTATCTCCATAACCCTTGATTCCACTATCCTTGAGAGCTCTATCCAACTCTTTCTTAAATGAATCCAGAGACTGGGCCTCCACTGCCCTCTGGGGCAGAGCATTCCACACAGCCACCACTCTCTGGGTGAAGAAGTTTCTCCTCATCTCTGTCCTAAATGGTCTACCCCGTATTTTTAAGCTGTGTCCTCTGTTTCGGCACTCACCCCGCAGCGGAAACATGTTGCCTGCCGCCAGAGTGTCCAATCCTTTGATCATCTTATATGTCTCAACCAGATCCCCTCTCAGTCTTCTAAACTCAAGGGTACACAAGCCCAGTCGCTCCAGTCTTTCAGTGTAAGGTAATCCCGGAATTGACCAGGAATTGACCTCGTGAACCTACGCTGCATTCCCTCAATAGCCAGAATGTCTCTCCTCAAATTTGGAGACCAGAACTGCACACAGTACTCCAGGTGTGGTCTCACCAGGGCCCTGTACAGCTGCAGAAGGACCTCTTTGCTTCTATACTCAATCCCTCTTGTTATGAAGGCCAGCATGCTATTAGCCTTCTTCACTACCTGCTGTACCTGCATGCTTACCTTCATTGAGTGGTGTACAAGAACCCCCAGATCTCTCTGTACTGCCCCTTTACCTAAATTGATTCCACTTAGGTGGTAATCTGCCTTCCTGTTCTTGCCACCAAAGTGGATAAGGATCCATTTATCCACGTGAAAGTGCATCTGCCATGCATCTGAGCACTCACCTAACTTGTCCAGGTCACCCTGTAATCTCCTAACATCCTCATCACATTTCACCCTGCCACCCAGCTGATGAAATGTGCGAATGTTATTGCTAATACCATCTTGTATATCCTGAAGATAGATTGTAAAAAGCTGCGGTCCCAGTACTGATCCGTGCGGTACCCCACTGGTCAGTGCCCGGCATTCCGAAATGGAGGGGTGGAGGAGTGTGGAAGGATGAGAGAATGCAGGCTGCGGCCCTATGAAGCAGGGGGAGGGCTTGCAGTTGGCCTGTGTGGGGATGTGGGAGACTACAGGAGCCTGGTGGGCAAGGGCTGGCTGAAAGGCAGCTGGAGGGACGGAGGGAGGGAAGCACGCACGGAGGAGGAAGAGCAAAGAGAAAAGAGAAAAAAAAGCCAAAGGGGATAAAGAGAAAGAGCAAGAAAGAAAATGTGGCTGGCCAGCACGCCTTGAAGTAGGGAGAAAAGGCAGGGGCCAGCGCCTACGGCCATACTAGTCTGAAAACGCCTGATCTCGTCTGATCTCGGAAGCTAAGCAGACTCAGGCCTGGTTAGTACTTGGATGGGAGACCGCCTGGGAATACCAGGTGCAGTAGGCTTTTTCCGCCAGCAGTGGCTGCTCAAGTCACCCCTCTGCACTTGTCTTGTGCCAGGCAATGGAGCGGCAGGTTATTTTTGCTGCTGCTGCTGTGCCTGGCATCAGTCTCCTGCAGGCACGAGACACGGAGGGGAGGAGAGCGGAGCGCTGCCAAAATCAGCAAGAAAGGCGGAAAGAAAGGGATTGGGGCTGCACGCTGTCTGCGGGTGGCAGTCAGGAAAGGCGGACAATAGACAATAGGTGCAGGAGTTGGCCATTCTGCCCTTCCAGCCTGCACCACCATTCAATATGATCATGGCTGATCATCCTTAATCAGTATCCTGTTCCTGCCTTATCTCCATAACCCTTGATTCCACTATCCTTGAGAGCTCTATCCAACTCTTTCTTAAATGAATCCAGAGACTGGGCCTCCACTGCCCTCTGGGGCAGAGCATTCCACACAGCCACCACTCTCTGGGTGAAGAAGTTTCTCCTCATCTCTGTCCTAAATGGTCTACCCCGTATTTTTAAGCTGTGTCCTCTGTTTCGGCACTCACCCCGCAGCGGAAACACGTTGCCTGCCGCCAGAGTGTCCAATCCTTTGATCATCTTATATGTCTCAACCAGATCCCCTCTCAGTCTTCTAAACTCAAGGGTACACAAGCCCAGTCGCTCCAGTCTTTCAGTGTAAGGTAATCCCGGAATTGACCAGGAATTGACCTCGTGAACCTACGCTGCATTCCCTCAATAGCCAGAATGTCTCTCCTCAAATTTGGAGACCAGAACTGCACACAGTACTCCAGGTGTGGTCTCACCAGGGCCCTGTACAGCTGCAGAAGGACCTCTTTGCTTCTATACTCAATCCCTCTTGTTATGAAGGCCAGCATGCTATTAGCCTTCTTCACTACCTGCTGTACCTGCATGCTTACCTTCATTGAGTGGTGTACAAGAACCCCCAGATCTCTCTGTACTGCCCCTTTACCTAAATTGATTCCACTTAGGTGGTAATCTGCCTTCCTGTTCTTGCCACCAAAGTGGATAAGGATCCATTTATCCACGTGAAAGTGCATCTGCCATGCATCTGAGCACTCACCTAACTTGTCCAGGTCACCCTGTAATCTCCTAACATCCTCATCACATTTCACCCTGCCACCCAGCTGATGAAATTTGCGAATGTTATTGCTAATACCATCTTGTATATCCTGAAGATAGATTGTAAAAAGCTGCGGTCCCAGTACTGATCCGTGCGGTACCCCACTGGTCAGTGCCCGGCATTCCGAAATGGAGGGGTGGAGGAGTGTGGAAGGATGAGAGAATGCAGGCTGCGGCCCTATGAAGCAGGGGGAGGGCTTGCAGTTGGCCTGTGTGGGGATGTGGGAGACGACAGGAGCCTGGTGGGCAAGGGCTGGCTGAAAGGCAGCTGGAGGGACGGAGGGAGGGAAGCACGCACGGAGGAGGAAGAGCAAAGAGAAAAGAGAAAAAAAAGCCAAAGGGGATAAAGAGAAAGAGCAAGAAAGAAAATGTGGCTGGCCAGCACGCCTTGAAGTAGGGAGAAAAGGCAGGGGCCAGCGCCTACGGCCATACTAGTCTGAAAACGCCCGATCTCGTCTGCTCTCGGAAGCTAAGCAGACTCAGGCCTGGTTAGTACTTGGATGGGAGACCGCCTGGGAATACCAGGTGCAGTAGGCTTTTTCCGCCAGCAGTGGCTGCTCAAGTCACCCCTCTGCACTTGTCTTGTGCCAGGCAATGGAGCGGCAGGTTATTTTTGCTGCTGCTGCTGTGCCTGGCATCAGTCTCCTGCAGGCACGAGACACGGAGGGGAGGAGAGCGGAGCGCTGCCAAAATCAGCAAGAAAGGCGGAAAGAAAGGGATTGGGGCTGCACGCTGTCTGCGGGTGGCAGTCAGGAAAGGCGGACAATAGACAATAGGTGCAGGAGTTGGCCATTCTGCCCTTCCAGCCTGCACCACCATTCAATATGATCATGGCTGATCATCCTTAATCAGTATCCTGTTCCTGCCTTATCTCCATAACCCTTGATTCCACTATCCTTGAGAGCTCTATCCAACTCTTTCTTAAATGAATCCAGAGACTGGGCCTCCACTGCCCTCTGGGGCAGAGCATTCCACACAGCCACCACTCTCTGGGTGAAGAAGTTTCTCCTCATCTCTGTCCTAAATGGTCTACCCCGTATTTTTAAGCTGTGTCCTCTGTTTCGGCACTCACCCCGCAGCGGAAACATGTTGCCTGCCGCCAGAGTGTCCAATCCTTTGATCATCTTATATGTCTCAACCAGATCCCCTCTCAGTCTTCTAAACTCAAGGGTACACAAGCCCAGTCGCTCCAGTCTTTCAGTGTAAGGTAATCCCGCCATTCCAGGAATTGACCTCGTGAACCTACGCTGCATTCCCTCAATAGCCAGAATGTCTCTCCTCAAATTTGGAGACCAGAACTGCACACAGTACTCCAGGTGTGGTCTCACCAGGGCCCTGTACAGCTGCAGAAGGACCTCTTTGCTTCTATACTCAATCCCTCTTGTTATGAAGGCCAGCATGCTATTAGCCTTCTTCACTACCTGCTGTACCTGCATGCTTACCTTCATTGAGTGGTGTACAAGAACCCCCAGATCTCTCTGTACTGCCCCTTTACCTAAATTGATTCCACTTAGGTGGTAATCTGCCTTCCTGTTCTTGCCACCAAAGTGGATAAGGATCCATTTATCCACGTGAAAGTGCATCTGCCATGCATCTGAGCACTCACCTAACTTGTCCAGGTCACCCTGTAATCTCCTAACATCCTCATCACATTTCACCCTGCCACCCAGCTGATGAAATTTGCGAATGTTATTGCTAATACCATCTTGTATATCCTGAAGATAGATTGTAAAAAGCTGCGGTCCCAGTACTGATCCGTGCGGTACCCCACTGGTCAGTGCCCGGCATTCCGAAATGGAGGGGTGGAGGAGTGTGGAAGGATGAGAGAATGCAGGCTGCGGCCCTATGAAGCAGGGGGAGGGCTTGCAGTTGGCCTGTGTGGGGATGTGGGAGACTACAGGAGCCTGGTGGGCAAGGGCTGGCTGAAAGGCAGCTGGAGGGACGGAGGGAGGGAAGCACGCACGGAGGAGGAAGAGCAAAGAGAAAAGAGAAAAAAAAGCCAAAGGGGATAAAGAGAAAGAGCAAGAAAGAAAATGTGGCTGGCCAGCACGCCTTGAAGTAGGGAGAAAAGGCAGGGGCCAGCGCCTACGGCCATACTAGTCTGAAAACGCCCGATCTCGTCTGATCTCGGAAGCTAAGCTGACTCTGGCCTGGTTAGTACTTGGATGGGAGACCGCCTGGGAATACCAGGTGCAGTAGGCTTTTTCCGCCAGCAGTGGCTGCTCAAGTCACCCCTCTGCACTTGTCTTGTGCCAGGCAATGGAGCGGCAGGTTATTTTTGCTGCTGCTGCTGTGCCTGGCATCAGTCTCCTGCAGGCACGAGACACGGAGGGGAGGAGAGCGGAGCGCTGCCAAAATCAGCAAGAAAGGCGGAAAGAAAGGGATTGGGGCTGCACGCTGTCTGCGGGTGGCAGTCAGGAAAGGCGGACAATAGACAATAGGTGCAGGAGTTGGCCATTCTGCCCTTCCAGCCTGCACCACCATTCAATATGATCATGGCTGATCATCCTTAATCAGTATCCTGTTCCTGCCTTATCTCCATAACCCTTGATTCCACTATCCTTGAGAGCTCTATCCAACTCTTTCTTAAATGAATCCAGAGACTGGGCCTCCACTGCCCTCTGGGGCAGAGCATTCCACACAGCCACCACTCTCTGGGTGAAGAAGTTTCTCCTCATCTCTGTCCTAAATGGTCTACCCCGTATTTTTAAGCTGTGTCCTCTGTTTCGGCACTCACCCCGCAGCGGAAACATGTTGCCTGCCGCCAGAGTGTCCAATCCTTTGATCATCTTATATGTCTCAACCAGATCCCCTCTCAGTCTTCTAAACTCAAGGGTACACAAGCCCAGTCGCTCCAGTCTTTCAGTGTAAGGTAATCCCGGAATTGACCAGGAATTGACCTCGTGAACCTACGCTGCATTCCCTCAATAGCCAGAATGTCTCTCCTCAAATTTGGAGACCAGAACTGCACACAGTACTCCAGGTGTGGTCTCACCAGGGCCCTGTACAGCTGCAGAAGGACCTCTTTGCTTCTATACTCAATCCCTCTTGTTATGAAGGCCAGCATGCTATTAGCCTTCTTCACTACCTGCTGTACCTGCATGCTTACCTTCATTGAGTGGTGTACAAGAACCCCCAGATCTCTCTGTACTGCCCCTTTACCTAAATTGATTCCACTTAGGTGGTAATCTGCCTTCCTGTTCTTGCCACCAAAGTGGATAAGGATCCATTTATCCACGTGAAAGTGCATCTGCCATGCATCTGAGCACTCACCTAACTTGTCCAGGTCACCCTGTAATCTCCTAACATCCTCATCACATTTCACCCTGCCACCCAGCTGATGAAATGTGCGAATGTTATTGCTAATACCATCTTGTATATCCTGAAGATAGATTGTAAAAAGCTGCGGTCCCAGTACTGATCCGTGCGGTACCCCACTGGTCAGTGCCCGGCATTCCGAAATGGAGGGGTGGAGGAGTGTGGAAGGATGAGAGAATGCAGGCTGCGGCCCTATGAAGCAGGGGGAGGGCTTGCAGTTGGCCTGTGTGGGGATGTGGGAGACTACAGGAGCCTGGTGGGCAAGGGCTGGCTGAAAGGCAGCTGGAGGGACGGAGGGAGGGAAGCACGCACGGAGGAGGAAGAGCAAAGAGAAAAGAGAAAAAAAAGCCAAAGGGGATAAAGAGAAAGAGCAAGAAAGAAAATGTGGCTGGCCAGCACGCCTTGAAGTAGGGAGAAAAGGCAGGGGCCAGCGCCTACGGCCATACTAGTCTGAAAACGCCTGATCTCGTCTGATCTCGGAAGCTAAGCAGACTCAGGCCTGGTTAGTACTTGGATGGGAGACCGCCTGGGAATACCAGGTGCAGTAGGCTTTTTCCGCCAGCAGTGGCTGCTCAAGTCACCCCTCTGCACTTGTCTTGTGCCAGGCAATGGAGCGGCAGGTTATTTTTGCTGCTGCTGCTGTGCCTGGCATCAGTCTCCTGCAGGCACGAGACACGGAGGGGAGGAGAGCGGAGCGCTGCCAAAATCAGCAAGAAAGGCGGAAAGAAAGGGATTGGGGCTGCACGCTGTCTGCGGGTGGCAGTCAGGAAAGGCGGACAATAGACAATAGGTGCAGGAGTTGGCCATTCTGCCCTTCCAGCCTGCACCACCATTCAATATGATCATGGCTGATCATCCTTAATCAGTATCCTGTTCCTGCCTTATCTCCATAACCCTTGATTCCACTATCCTTGAGAGCTCTATCCAACTCTTTCTTAAATGAATCCAGAGACTGGGCCTCCACTGCCCTCTGGGGCAGAGCATTCCACACAGCCACCACTCTCTGGGTGAAGAAGTTTCTCCTCATCTCTGTCCTAAATGGTCTACCCCGTATTTTTAAGCTGTGTCCTCTGTTTCGGCACTCACCCCGCAGCGGAAACACGTTGCCTGCCGCCAGAGTGTCCAATCCTTTGATCATCTTATATGTCTCAACCAGATCCCCTCTCAGTCTTCTAAACTCAAGGGTACACAAGCCCAGTCGCTCCAGTCTTTCAGTGTAAGGTAATCCCGGAATTGACCAGGAATTGACCTCGTGAACCTACGCTGCATTCCCTCAATAGCCAGAATGTCTCTCCTCAAATTTGGAGACCAGAACTGCACACAGTACTCCAGGTGTGGTCTCACCAGGGCCCTGTACAGCTGCAGAAGGACCTCTTTGCTTCTATACTCAATCCCTCTTGTTATGAAGGCCAGCATGCTATTAGCCTTCTTCACTACCTGCTGTACCTGCATGCTTACCTTCATTGAGTGGTGTACAAGAACCCCCAGATCTCTCTGTACTGCCCCTTTACCTAAATTGATTCCACTTAGGTGGTAATCTGCCTTCCTGTTCTTGCCACCAAAGTGGATAAGGATCCATTTATCCACGTGAAAGTGCATCTGCCATGCATCTGAGCACTCACCTAACTTGTCCAGGTCACCCTGTAATCTCCTAACATCCTCATCACATTTCACCCTGCCACCCAGCTGATGAAATTTGCGAATGTTATTGCTAATACCATCTTGTATATCCTGAAGATAGATTGTAAAAAGCTGCGGTCCCAGTACTGATCCGTGCGGTACCCCACTGGTCAGTGCCCGGCATTCCGAAATGGAGGGGTGGAGGAGTGTGGAAGGATGAGAGAATGCAGGCTGCGGCCCTATGAAGCAGGGGGAGGGCTTGCAGTTGGCCTGTGTGGGGATGTGGGAGACGACAGGAGCCTGGTGGGCAAGGGCTGGCTGAAAGGCAGCTGGAGGGACGGAGGGAGGGAAGCACGCACGGAGGAGGAAGAGCAAAGAGAAAAGAGAAAAAAAAGCCAAAGGGGATAAAGAGAAAGAGCAAGAAAGAAAATGTGGCTGGCCAGCACGCCTTGAAGTAGGGAGAAAAGGCAGGGGCCAGCACCTACGGCCATACTAGTCTGAAAACGCCCGATCTCGTCTGATCTCGGAAGCTAAGCAGACTCAGGCCTGGTTAGTACTTGGATGGGAGACCGCCTGGGAATACCAGGTGCAGTAGGCTTTTTCCACCAGCAGTGGCTGCTCAAGTCACCCCTCTGCACTTGTCTTGTGCCAGGCAATGGAGCGGCAGGTTATTTTTGCTGCTGCTGCTGTGCCTGGCATCAGTCTCCTGCAGGCACGAGACACGGAGGGGAGGAGAGCGGAGCGCTGCCAAAATCAGCAAGAAAGGCGGAAAGAAAGGGATTGGGGCTGCACGCTGTCTGCGGGTGGCAGTCAGGAAAGGCGGACAATAGACAATAGGTGCAGGAGTTGGCCATTCTGCCCTTCCAGCCTGCACCACCATTCAATATGATCATGGCTGATCATCCTTAATCAGTATCCTGTTCCTGCCTTATCTCCATAACCCTTGATTCCACTATCCTTGAGAGCTCTATCCAACTCTTTCTTAAATGAATCCAGAGACTGGGCCTCCACTGCCCTCTGGGGCAGAGCATTCCACACAGCCACCACTCTCTGGGTGAAGAAGTTTCTCCTCATCTCTGTCCTAAATGGTCTACCCC
The DNA here is from genome assembly GCF_037043375.1 of Chiloscyllium plagiosum. Classification (NCBI taxonomy): domain Eukaryota; kingdom Metazoa; phylum Chordata; class Chondrichthyes; order Orectolobiformes; family Hemiscylliidae; genus Chiloscyllium; species Chiloscyllium plagiosum. The sequence goes on along the minus strand of NW_028270141.1, from coordinate 142,017,055 downwards.
GTATTTTTAAGCTGTGTCCTCTGTTTCGGCACTCACCCCGCAGCGGAAACATGTTGCCTGCCGCCAGAGTGTCCAATCCTTTGATCATCTTATATGTCTCAACCAGATCCCCTCTCAGTCTTCTAAACTCAAGGGTACACAAGCCCAGTCGCTCCAGTCTTTCAGTGTAAGGTAATCCCGGAATTGACCAGGAATTGACCTCGTGAACCTACGCTGCATTCCCTCAATAGCCAGAATGTCTCTCCTCAAATTTGGAGACCAGAACTGCACACAGTACTCCAGGTGTGGTCTCACCAGGGCCCTGTACAGCTGCAGAAGGACCTCTTTGCTTCTATACTCAATCCCTCTTGTTATGAAGGCCAGCATGCTATTAGCCTTCTTCACTACCTGCTGTACCTGCATGCTTACCTTCATTGAGTGGTGTACAAGAACCCCCAGATCTCTCTGTACTGCCCCTTTACCTAAATTGATTCCACTTAGGTGGTAATCTGCCTTCCTGTTCTTGCCACCAAAGTGGATAAGGATCCATTTATCCACGTGAAAGTGCATCTGCCATGCATCTGAGCACTCACCTAACTTGTCCAGGTCACCCTGTAATCTCCTAACATCCTCATCACATTTCACCCTGCCACCCAGCTGATGAAATTTGCGAATGTTATTGCTAATACCATCTTGTATATCCTGAAGATAGATTGTAAAAAGCTGCGGTCCCAGTACTGATCCGTGCGGTACCCCACTGGTCAGTGCCCGGCATTCCGAAATGGAGGGGTGGAGGAGTGTGGAAGGATGAGAGAATGCAGGCTGCGGCCCTATGAAGCAGGGGGAGGGCTTGCAGTTGGCCTGTGTGGGGATGTGGGAGACTACAGGAGCCTGGTGGGCAAGGGCTGGCTGAAAGGCAGCTGGAGGGACGGAGGGAGGGAAGCACGCACGGAGGAGGAAGAGCAAAGAGAAAAGAGAAAAAAAAGCCAAAGGGGATAAAGAGAAAGAGCAAGAAAGAAAATGTGGCTGGCCAGCACGCCTTGAAGTAGGGAGAAAAGGCAGGGGCCAGCGCCTACGGCCATACTAGTCTGAAAACGCCCGATCTCGTCTGATCTCGGAAGCTAAGCAGACTCAGGCCTGGTTAGTACTTGGATGGGAGACCGCCTGGGAATACCAGGTGCAGTAGGCTTTTTCCGCCAGCAGTGGCTGCTCAAGTCACCCCTCTGCACTTGTCTTGTGCCAGGCAATGGAGCGGCAGGTTATTTTTGCTGCTGCTGCTGTGCCTGGCATCAGTCTCCTGCAGGCACGAGACACGGAGGGGAGGAGAGCGGAGCGCTGCCAAAATCAGCAAGAAAGGCGGAAAGAAAGGGATTGGGGCTGCACGCTGTCTGCGGGTGGCAGTCAGGAAAGGCGGACAATAGACAATAGGTGCAGGAGTTGGCCATTCTGCCCTTCCAGCCTGCACCACCATTCAATATGATCATGGCTGATCATCCTTAATCAGTATCCTGTTCCTGCCTTATCTCCATAACCCTTGATTCCACTATCCTTGAGAGCTCTATCCAACTCTTTCTTAAATGAATCCAGAGACTGGGCCTCCACTGCCCTCTGGGGCAGAGCATTCCACACAGCCACCACTCTCTGGGTGAAGAAGTTTCTCCTCATCTCTGTCCTAAATGGTCTACCCCGTATTTTTAAGCTGTGTCCTCTGTTTCGGCACTCACCCCGCAGCGGAAACATGTTGCCTGCCGCCAGAGTGTCCAATCCTTTGATCATCTTATATGTCTCAACCAGATCCCCTCTCAGTCTTCTAAACTCAAGGGTACACAAGCCCAGTCGCTCCAGTCTTTCAGTGTAAGGTAATCCCGCCATTCCAGGAATTGACCTCGTGAACCTACGCTGCATTCCCTCAATAGCCAGAATGTCTCTCCTCAAATTTGGAGACCAGAACTGCACACAGTACTCCAGGTGTGGTCTCACCAGGGCCCTGTACAGCTGCAGAAGGACCTCTTTGCTTCTATACTCAATCCCTCTTGTTATGAAGGCCAGCATGCTATTAGCCTTCTTCACTACCTGCTGTACCTGCATGCTTACCTTCATTGAGTGGTGTACAAGAACCCCCAGATCTCTCTGTACTGCCCCTTTACCTAAATTGATTCCACTTAGGTGGTAATCTGCCTTCCTGTTCTTGCCACCAAAGTGGATAAGGATCCATTTATCCACGTGAAAGTGCATCTGCCATGCATCTGAGCACTCACCTAACTTGTCCAGGTCACCCTGTAATCTCCTAACATCCTCATCACATTTCACCCTGCCACCCAGCTGATGAAATTTGCGAATGTTATTGCTAATACCATCTTGTATATCCTGAAGATAGATTGTAAAAAGCTGCGGTCCCAGTACTGATCCGTGCGGTACCCCACTGGTCAGTGCCCGGCATTCCGAAATGGAGGGGTGGAGGAGTGTGGAAGGATGAGAGAATGCAGGCTGCGGCCCTATGAAGCAGGGGGAGGGCTTGCAGTTGGCCTGTGTGGGGATGTGGGAGACTACAGGAGCCTGGTGGGCAAGGGCTGGCTGAAAGGCAGCTGGAGGGACGGAGGGAGGGAAGCACGCACGGAGGAGGAAGAGCAAAGAGAAAAGAGAAAAAAAAGCCAAAGGGGATAAAGAGAAAGAGCAACAAAGAAAATGTGGCTGGCCAGCACGCTTTGAAGTAGGGAGAAAAGGCAGGGGCCAGCGCCTACGGCCTTACTAGTCTGAAAACGCCCGATCTCGTCTGATCTTGGAAGCTAAGCAGACTCAGGCCTGGTTAGTACTTGGATGGGAGACCGCCTGGGCATACCAGGTGCAGTAGGCTTTTTCCGCCAGCAGTGGCTGCTCAAGTCACCCCTCTGCACTTGTCTTGTGCCAGGCAATGGAGCGGCAGGTTATTTTTGCTGCTGCTGCTGTGCCTGGCATCAGTCTCCTGCAGGCACGAGACACGGAGGGGAGGAGAGCGGAGCGCTGCCAAAATCAGCAAGAAAGGGATTGGGGCTGCACGCTGTCTGCGGGAGGCAGTCAGGAAAGGCGGACAATAGACAATAGGTGCAGGAGTTGGCCATTCTGCCCTTCCAGCCTGCACCACCATTCAATATGATCATGGCTGATCATCCTTAATCAGTATCCTGTTCCTGCCTTATCTCCATAACCCTTGATTCCACTATCCTTGAGAGCTCTATCCAACTCTTTCTTAAATGAATCCAGAGACTGGGCCTCCACTGCCCTCTGGGGCAGATCATTCCACACAGCCACCACTCTCTGGGTGAAGAAGTTTCTCCTCATCTCTGTCCTAAATGGTCTACCCCGTATTTTTAAGCTGTGTCCTCTGTTTCGGCACTCACCCCGCAGCGGAAACATGTTGCCTGCCGCCAGAGTGTCCAATCCTTTGATCATCTTATATGTCTCAACCAGATCCCCTCTCAGTCTTCTAAACTCAAGGGTACACAAGCCCAGTCGCTCCAGTCTTTCAGTGTAAGGTAATCCCGCCATTCCAGGAATTGACCTCGTGAACCTACGCTGCATTCCCTCAATAGCCAGAATGTCTCTCCTCAAATTTGGAGACCAGAACTGCACACAGTACTCCAGGTGTGGTCTCACCAGGGCCCTGTACAGCTGCAGAAGGACCTCTTTGCTTCTATACACAATCCCTCTTGTTATGAAGGCCAGCATGCTATTAGCCTTCTTCACTACCTGCTGTACCTGCATGCTTACCTTCATTGAGTGGTGTACAAGAACCCCCAGATCTCTCTGTACTGCCCCTTTACCTAAATTGATTCCACTTAGGTGGTAATCTGCCTTCCTGTTCTTGCCACCAAAGTGGATAAGGATCCATTTATCCACGTGAAAGTGCATCTGCCATGCATCTGAGCACTCACCTAACTTGTCCAGGTCACCCTGTAATCTCCTAACATCCTCATCACATTTCACCCTGCCACCCAGCTGATGAAATTTGCGAATGTTATTGCTAATACCATCTTGTATATCCTGAAGATAGATTGTAAAAAGCTGCGGTCCCAGTACTGATCCGTGCGGTACCCCACTGGTCAGTGCCCGGCATTCCGAAATGGAGGGGTGGAGGAGTGTGGAAGGATGAGAGAATGCAGGCTGCGGCCCTATGAAGCAGGGGGAGGGCTTGCAGTTGGCCTGTGTGGGGATGTGGGAGACGACAGGAGCCTGGTGGGCAAGGGCTGGCTGAAAGGCAGCTGGAGGGACGGAGGGAGGGAAGCACGCACGGAGGAGGAAGAGCAAAGAGAAAAGAGAAAAAAAAGCCAAAGGGGATAAAGAGAAAGAGCAAGAAAGAAAATGTGGCTGGCCAGCACGCCTTGAAGTAGGGAGAAAAGGCAGGGGCCAGCGCCTACGGCCATACTAGTCTGAAAACGCCCGATCTCGTCTGATCTCGGAAGCTAAGCAGACTCAGGCCTGGTTAGTACTTGGATGGGAGACCGCCTGGGAATACCAGGTGCAGTAGGCTTTTTCCGCCAGCAGTGGCTGCTCAAGTCACCCCTCTGCACTTGTCTTGTGCCAGGCAATGGAGCGGCAGGTTATTTTTGCTGCTGCTGCTGTGCCTGGCATCAGTCTCCTGCAGGCACGAGACACGGAGGGGAGGAGAGCGGAGCGCTGCCAAAATCAGCAAGAAAGGCGGAAAGAAAGGGATTGGGGCTGCACGCTGTCTGCAGGTGGCAGTCAGGAAAGGCGGACAATAGACAATAGGTGCAGGAGTTGGCCATTCTGCCCTTCCAGCCTGCACCACCATTCAATATGATCATGGCTGATCAGCCTTAATCAGTATCCTGTTCCTGCCTTATCTCCATAACCCTTGATTCCACTATCCTTGAGAGCTCTATCCAACTCTTTCTTAAATGAATCCAGAGACTGGGCCTCCACTGCCCTCTGGGGCAGAGCATTCCACACAGCCACCACTCTCTGGGTGAAGAAGTTTCTCCTCATCTCTGTCCTAAATGGTCTACCCCGTATTTTTAAGCTGTGTCCTCTGTTTCGGCACTCACCCCGCAGCGGAAACATGTTGCCTGCCGCCAGAGTGTCCAATCCTTTGATCATCTTATATGTCTCAACCAGATCCCCTCTCAGTCTTCTAAACTCAAGGGTACACAAGCCCAGTCGCTCCAGTCTTTCAGTGTAAGGTAATCCCGCCATTCCAGGAATTGACCTCGTGAACCTACGCTGCATTCCCTCAATAGCCAGAATGTCTCTCCTCAAATTTGGAGACCAGAACTGCACACAGTACTCCAGGTGTGGTCTCACCAGGGCCCTGTACAGCTGCAGAAGGACCTCTTTGCTTCTATACTCAATCCTTCTTGTTATGAAGGCCAGCATGCTATTAGCCTTCTTCACTACCTGCTGTACCTGCATGCTTACCTTCATTGAGTGGTGTACAAGAACCCCCAGATCTCTCTGTACTGCCCCTTTACCTAAATTGATTCCACTTAGGTGGTAATCTGCCTTCCTGTTCTTGCCACCAAAGTGGATAAGGATCCATTTATCCACGTGAAAGTGCATCTGCCATGCATCTGAGCACTCACCTAACTTGTCCAGGTCACCCTGTAATCTCCTAACATCCTCATCACATTTCACCCTGCCACCCAGCTGATGAAATTTGCGAATGTTATTGCTAATACCATCTTGTATATCCTGAAGATAGATTGTAAAAAGCTGCGGTCCCAGTACTGATCCGTGCGGTACCCCACTGGTCAGTGCCCGGCATTCCGAAATGGAGGGGTGGAGGAGTGTGGAAGGATGAGAGAATGCAGGCTGCGGCCCTATGAAGCAGGGGGAGGGCTTGCAGTTGGCCTGTGTGGGGATGTGTGAGACTACAGGAGCCTGGTGGGCAAGGGCTGGCTGAAAGGCAGCTGGAGGGACGGAGGGAGGGAAGCACGCACGGAGGAGGAAGAGCAAAGAGAAAAGAGAAAAAAAAGCCAAAGGGGATAAAGAGAAAGAGCAAGAAAGAAAATGTGGCTGGCCAGCACGCCTTGAAGTAGGGAGAAAAGGCAGGGGCCAGCGCCTACGGCCATACTAGTCTGAAAACGCCCGATCTCGTCTGATCTCGGAAGCTAAGCAGACTCAGGCCTGGTTAGTACTTGGATGGGAGACCGCCTGGGAATACCAGGTGCAGTAGGCTTTTTCCGCCAGCAGTGGCTGCTCAAGTCACCCCTCTGCACTTGTCTTGTGCCAGGCAATGGAGCGGCAGGTTATTTTTGTTGCTGCTGCTGTGCCTGGCATCAGACACGGAGGGGAGGAGAGCGGAGCGCTGCCAAAATCAGCAAGAAAGGCGGAAAGAAAGGGATTGGGGCTGCACGCTGTCTGCGGGTGGCAGTCAGGAAAGGCGGACAATAGACAATAGGTGCAGGAGTTGGCCATTCTGCCCTTCCAGCCTGCACCACCATTCAATATGATCATGGCTGATCATCCTTAATCAGTATCCTGTTCCTGCCTTATCTCCATAACCCTTGATTCCACTATCCTTGAGAGCTCTATCCAACTCTTTCTTAAATGAATCCAGAGACTGGGCCTCCACTGCCCTCTGGGGCAGAGCATTCCACACAGCCACCACTCTCTGGGTGAAGAAGTTTCTCCTCATCTCTGTCCTAAATGGTCTACCCCGTATTTTTAAGCTGTGTCCTCTGTTTCGGCACTCACCCCGCAGCGGAAACATGTTGCCTGCCGCCAGAGTGTCCAATCCTTTGATCATCTTATATGTCTCAACCAGATCCCCTCTCAGTCTTCTAAACTCAAGGGTACACAAGCCCAGTCGCTCCAGTCTTTCAGTGTAAGGTAATCCCGCCATTCCAGGAATTGACCTCGTGAACCTACGCTGCATTCCCTCAATAGCCAGAATGTCTCTCCTCAAATTTGGAGACCAGAACTGCACACAGTACTCCAGGTGTGGTCTCACCAGGGCCCTGTACAGCTGCAGAAGGACCTCTTTGCTTCTATACTCAATCCTTCTTGTTATGAAGGCCAGCATGCTATTAGCCTTCTTCACTACCTGCTGTACCTGCATGCTTACCTTCATTGAGTGGTGTACAAGAACCCCCAGATCTCTCTGTACTGCCCCTTTACCTAAATTGATTCCACTTAGGTGGTAATCTGCCTTCCTGTTCTTGCCACCAAAGTGGATAAGGATCCATTTATCCACGTGAAAGTGCATCTGCCATGCATCTGAGCACTCACCTAACTTGTCCAGGTCACCCTGTAATCTCCTAACATCCTCATCACATTTCACCCTGCCACCCAGCTGATGAAATTTGCGAATGTTATTGCTAATACCATCTTGTATATCCTGAAGATAGATTGTAAAAAGCTGCGGTCCCAGTACTGATCCGTGCGGTACCCCACTGGTCAGTGCCCGGCATTCCGAAATGGAGGGGTGGAGGAGTGTGGAAGGATGAGAGAATGCAGGCTGCGGCCCTATGAAGCAGGGGGAGGGCTTGCAGTTGGCCTGTGTGGGGATGTGTGAGACTACAGGAGCCTGGTGGGCAAGGGCTGGCTGAAAGGCAGCTGGAGGGACGGAGGGAGGGAAGCACGCACGGAGGAGGAAGAGCAAAGAGAAAAGAGAAAAAAAAGCCAAAGGGGATAAAGAGAAAGAGCAAGAAAGAAAATGTGGCTGGCCAGCACGCCTTGAAGTAGGGAGAAAAGGCAGAGGCCAGCGCCTACGGCCATACTAGTCTGAAAACGCCCGATCTCGTCTGATCTCGGAAGCTAAGCAGACTCAGGCCTGGTTAGTACTTGGATGGGAGACCGCCTGGGAATACCAGGTGCAGTAGGCTTTTTCCGCCAGCAGTGGCTGCTCAAGTCACCCCTCTGCACTTGTCTTGTGCCAGGCAATGGAGCGGCAGGTTATTTTTGCTGCTGCTGCTGTGCCTGGCATCAGTCTCCTGCAGGCACGAGACACGGAGGGGAGGAGAGCGGAGCGCTGCCAAAATCAGCAAGAAAGGCGGAAAGAAAGGGATTGGGGCTGCACGCTGTCTGCAGGTGGCAGTCAGGAAAGGCGGACAATAGACAATAGGTGCAGGAGTTGGCCATTCTGCCCTTCCAGCCTGCACCACCATTCAATATGATCATGGCTGATCAGCCTTAATCAGTATCCTGTTCCTGCCTTATCTCCATAACCCTTGATTCCACTATCCTTGAGAGCTCTATCCAACTCTTTCTTAAATGAATCCAGAGACTGGGCCTCCACTGCCCTCTGGGGCAGAGCATTCCACACAGCCACCACTCTCTGGGTGAAGAAGTTTCTCCTCATCTCTGTCCTAAATGGTCTACCCCGTATTTTTAAGCTGTGTCCTCTGTTTCGGCACTCACCCCGCAGCGGAAACATGTTGCCTGCCGCCAGAGTGTCCAATCCTTTGATCATCTTATATGTCTCAACCAGATCCCCTCTCAGTCTTCTAAACTCAAGGGTACACAAGCCCAGTCGCTCCAGTCTTTCAGTGTAAGGTAATCCCGCCATTCCAGGAATTGACCTCGTGAACCTACGCTGCATTCCCTCAATAGCCAGAATGTCTCTCCTCAAATTTGGAGACCAGAACTGCACACAGTACTCCAGGTGTGGTCTCACCAGGGCCCTGTACAGCTGCAGAAGGACCTCTTTGCTTCTATACTCAATCCTTCTTGTTATGAAGGCCAGCATGCTATTAGCCTTCTTCACTACCTGCTGTACCTGCATGCTTACCTTCATTGAGTGGTGTACAAGAACCCCCAGATCTCTCTGTACTGCCCCTTTACCTAAATTGATTCCACTTAGGTGGTAATCTGCCTTCCTGTTCTTGCCACCAAAGTGGATAAGGATCCATTTATCCACGTGAAAGTGCATCTGCCATGCATCTGAGCACTCACCTAACTTGTCCAGGTCACCCTGTAATCTCCTAACATCCTCATCACATTTCACCCTGCCACCCAGCTGATGAAATTTGCGAATGTTATTGCTAATACCATCTTGTATATCCTGAAGATAGATTGTAAAAAGCTGCGGTCCCAGTACTGATCCGTGCGGTACCCCACTGGTCAGTGCCCGGCATTCCGAAATGGAGGGGTGGAGGAGTGTGGAAGGATGAGAGAATGCAGGCTGCGGCCCTATGAAGCAGGGGGAGGGCTTGCAGTTGGCCTGTGTGGGGATGTGGGAGACTACAGGAGCCTGGTGGGCAAGGGCTGGCTGAAAGGCAGCTGGAGGGACGGAGGGAGGGAAGCACGCACGGAGGAGGAAGAGCAAAGAGAAAAGAGAAAAAAAAGCCAAAGGGGATAAAGAGAAAGAGCAACAAAGAAAATGTGGCTGGCCAGCACGCTTTGAAGTAGGGAGAAAAGGCAGGGGCCAGCGCCTACGGCCTTACTAGTCTGAAAACGCCCGATCTCGTCTGATCTTGGAAGCTAAGCAGACTCAGGCCTGGTTAGTACTTGGATGGGAGACCGCCTGGGCATACCAGGTGCAGTAGGCTTTTTCCGCCAGCAGTGGCTGCTCAAGTCACCCCTCTGCACTTGTCTTGTGCCAGGCAATGGAGCGGCAGGTTATTTTTGCTGCTGCTGCTGTGCCTGGCATCAGTCTCCTGCAGGCACGAGACACGGAGGGGAGGAGAGCGGAGCGCTGCCAAAATCAGCAAGAAAGGGATTGGGGCTGCACGCTGTCTGCGGGAGGCAGTCAGGAAAGGCGGACAATAGACAATAGGTGCAGGAGTTGGCCATTCTGCCCTTCCAGCCTGCACCACCATTCAATATGATCATGGCTGATCATCCTTAATCAGTATCCTGTTCCTGCCTTATCTCCATAACCCTTGATTCCACTATCCTTGAGAGCTCTATCCAACTCTTTCTTAAATGAATCCAGAGACTGGGCCTCCACTGCCCTCTGGGGCAGATCATTCCACACAGCCACCACTCTCTGGGTGAAGAAGTTTCTCCTCATCTCTGTCCTAAATGGTCTACCCCGTATTTTTAAGCTGTGTCCTCTGTTTCGGCACTCACCCCGCAGCGGAAACATGTTGCCTGCCGCCAGAGTGTCCAATCCTTTGATCATCTTATATGTCTCAACCAGATCCCCTCTCAGTCTTCTAAACTCAAGGGTACACAAGCCCAGTCGCTCCAGTCTTTCAGTGTAAGGTAATCCCGCCATTCCAGGAATTGACCTCGTGAACCTACGCTGCATTCCCTCAATAGCCAGAATGTCTCTCCTCAAATTTGGAGACCAGAACTGCACACAGTACTCCAGGTGTGGTCTCACCAGGGCCCTGTACAGCTGCAGAAGGACCTCTTTGCTTCTATACACAATCCCTCTTGTTATGAAGGCCAGCATGCTATTAGCCTTCTTCACTACCTGCTGTACCTGCATGCTTACCTTCATTGAGTGGTGTACAAGAACCCCCAGATCTCTCTGTACTGCCCCTTTACCTAAATTGATTCCACTTAGGTGGTAATCTGCCTTCCTGTTCTTGCCACCAAAGTGGATAAGGATCCATTTATCCACGTGAAAGTGCATCTGCCATGCATCTGAGCACTCACCTAACTTGTCCAGGTCACCCTGTAATCTCCTAACATCCTCATCACATTTCACCCTGCCACCCAGCTGATGAAATTTGCGAATGTTATTGCTAATACCATCTTGTATATCCTGAAGATAGATTGTAAAAAGCTGCGGTCCCAGTACTGATCCGTGCGGTACCCCACTGGTCAGTGCCCGGCATTCCGAAATGGAGGGGTGGAGGAGTGTGGAAGGATGAGAGAATGCAGGCTGCGGCCCTATGAAGCAGGGGGAGGGCTTGCAGTTGGCCTGTGTGGGGATGTGGGAGACTACAGGAGCCTGGTGGGCAAGGGCTGGCTGAAAGGCAGCTGGAGGGACGGAGGGAGGGAAGCACGCACGGAGGAGGAAGAGCAAAGAGAAAAGAGAAAAAAAAGCCAAAGGGGATAAAGAGAAAGAGCAAGAAAGAAAATGTGGCTGGCCAGCACGCCTTGAAGTAGGGAGAAAAGGCAGGGGCCAGCACCTACGGCCATACTAGTCTGAAAACGCCCGATCTCGTCTGATCTCGGAAGCTAAGCAGACTCAGGCCTGGTTAGTACTTGGATGGGAGACCGCCTGGGAATACCAGGTGCAGTAGGCTTTTTCCGCCAGCAGTGGCTGCTCAAGTCACCCCTCTGCACTTGTCTTGTGCCAGGCAATGGAGCGGCAGGTTATTTTTGCTGCTGCTGCTGTGCCTGGCATCAGTCTCCTGCAGGCACGAGACACGGAGGGGAGGAGAGCGGAGCGCTGCCAAAATCAGCAAGAAAGGCGGAAAGAAAGGGATTGGGGCTGCACGCTGTCTGCGGGTGGCAGTCAGGAAAGGCGGACAATAGACAATAGGTGCAGGAGTTGGCCATTCTGCCCTTCCAGCCTGCACCACCATTCAATATGATCATGGCTGATCATCCTTAATCAGTATCCTGTTCCTGCCTTATCTCCATAACCCTTGATTCCACTATCCTTGAGAGCTCTATCCAACTCTTTCTTAAATGAATCCAGAGACTGGGCCTCCACTGCCCTCTGGGGCAGAGCATTCCACACAGCCACCACTCTCTGGGTGAAGAAGTTTCTCCTCATCTCTGTCCTAAATGGTCTACCCCGTATTTTTAAGCTGTGTCCTCTGTTTCGGCACTCACCCCACAGCGGAAACATGTTGCCTGCCGCCAGAGTGTCCAATCCTTTGATCATCTTATATGTCTCAACCAGATCCCCTCTCAGTCTTCTAAACTCAAGGGTACACAAGCCCAGTCGCTCCAGTCTTTCAGTGTAAGGTAATCCCGCCATTCCAGGAATTGACCTCGTGAACCTACGCTGCATTCCCTCAATAGCCAGAATGTCTCTCCTCAAATTTGGAGACCAGAACTGCACACAGTACTCCAGGTGTGGTCTCACCAGGGCCCTGTACAGCTGCAGAAGGACCTCTTTGCTTCTATACACAATCCCTCTTGTTATGAAGGCCAGCATGCTATTAGCCTTCTTCACTACCTGCTGTACCTGCATGCTTACCTTCATTGAGTGGTGTACAAGAACCCCCAGATCTCTCTGTACTGCCCCTTTACCTAAATTGATTCCACTTAGGTGGTAATCTGCCTTCCTGTTCTTGCCACCAAAGTGGATAAGGATCCATTTATCCACGTGAAAGTGCATCTGCCATGCATCTGAGCACTCACCTAACTTGTCCAGGTCACCCTGTAATCTCCTAACATCCTCATCACATTTCACCCTGCCACCCAGCTGATGAAATTTGCGAATGTTATTGCTAATACCATCTTGTATATCCTGAAGATAGATTGTAAAAAGCTGCGGTCCCAGTACTGATCCGTGCGGTACCCCACTGGTCAGTGCCCGGCATTCCGAAATGGAGGGGTGGAGGAGTGTGGAAGGATGAGAGAATGCAGGCTGCGGCCCTATGAAGCAGGGGGAGGGCTTGCAGTTGGCCTGTGTGGGGATGTGGGAGACTACAGGAGCCTGGTGGGCAAGGGCTGGCTGAAAGGCAGCTGGAGGGACGGAGGGAGGGAAGCACGCACGGAGGAGGAAGAGCAAAGAGAAAAGAGAAAAAAAAGCCAAAGGGGATAAAGAGAAAGAGCAAGAAAGAAAATGTGGCTGGCCAGCACGCCTTGAAGTAGGGAGAAAAGGCAGGGGCCAGCACCTACGGCCATACTAGTCTGAAAACGCCCGATCTCGTCTGATCTCGGAAGCTAAGCAGACTCAGGCCTGGTTAGTACTTGGATGGGAGACCGCCTGGGAATACCAGGTGCAGTAGGCTTTTTCCGCCAGCAGTGGCTGCTCAAGTCACCCCTCTGCACTTGTCTTGTGCCAGGCAATGGAGCGGCAGGTTATTTTTGCTGCTGCTGCTGTGCCTGGCATCAGTCTCCTGCAGGCACGAGACACGGAGGGGAGGAGAGCGGAGCGCTGCCAAAATCAGCAAGAAAGGCGGAAAGAAAGGGATTGGGGCTGCACGCTGTCTGCGGGTGGCAGTCAGGAAAGGCGGACAATAGACAATAGGTGCAGGAGTTGGCCATTCTGCCCTTCCAGCCTGCACCACCATTCAATATGATCATGGCTGATCATCCTTAATCAGTATCCTGTTCCTGCCTTATCTCCATAACCCTTGATTCCACTATCCTTGAGAGCTCTATCCAACTCTTTCTTAAATGAATCCAGAGACTGGGCCTCCACTGCCCTCTGGGGCAGAGCATTCCACACAGCCACCACTCTCTGGGTGAAGAAGTTTCTCCTCATCTCTGTCCTAAATGGTCTACCCCGTATTTTTAAGCTGTGTCCTCTGTTTCGGCACTCACCCCACAGCGGAAACATGTTGCCTGCCGCCAGAGTGTCCAATCCTTTGATCATCTTATATGTCTCAACCAGATCCCCTCTCAGTCTTCTAAACTCAAGGGTACACAAGCCCAGTCGCTCCAGTCTTTCAGTGTAAGGTAATCCCGCCATTCCAGGAATTGACCTCGTGAACCTACGCTGCATTCCCTCAATAGCCAGAATGTCTCTCCTCAAATTTGGAGACCAGAACTGCACACAGTACTCCAGGTGTGGTCTCACCAGGGCCCTGTACAGCTGCAGAAGGACCTCTTTGCTTCTATACTCAATCCCTCTTGTTATGAAGGCCAGCATGCTATTAGCCTTCTTCACTACCTGCTGTACCTGCATGCTTACCTTCATTGAGTGGTGTACAAGAACCCCCAGATCTCTCTGTACTGCCCCTTTACCTTAATTGATTCCACTTAGGTGGTAATCTGCCTTCCTGTTCTTGCCACCAAAGTGGATAAGGATCCATTTATCCACGTGAAAGTGCATCTGCCATGCATCTGAGCACTCACCTAACTTGTCCAGGTCACCCTGTAATCTCCTAAGATCCTCATCACATTTCACCCTGCCACCCAGCTGATGAAATTTGCGAATGTTATTGCTAATACCATCTTGTATATCCTGAAGATAGATTGTAAAAAGCTGCGGTCCCAGTACTGATCCGTGCGGTACCCCACTGGTCAGTGCCCGGCATTCCGAAATGGAGGGGTGGAGGAGTGTGGAAGGATGAGAGAATGCAGGCTGCGGCCCTATGAAGCAGGGGGAGGGCTTGCAGTTGGCCTGTGTGGGGATGTGGGAGACTACAGGAGCCTGGTGGGCAAGGGCTGGCTGAAAGGCAGCTGGAGGGACGGAGGGAGGGAAGCACGCACGGAGGAGGAAGAGCAAAGAGAAAAGAGAAAAAAAAGCCAAAGGGGATAAAGAGAAAGAGCAAGAAAGAAAATGTGGCTGGCCAGCACGCCTTGAAGTAGGGAGAAAAGGCAGGGGCCAGCGCCTACGGCCATACTAGTCTGAAAATGCCCGATCTCGTCTGATCTCGGAAGCTAAGCAGACTCAGGCCTGGTTAGTACTTGGATGGGAGACCGCCTGGGAATACCAGGTGCAGTAGGCTTTTTCCGCCAGCAGTGGCTGCTCAAGTCACCCCTCTGCACTTGTCTTGTGCCAGGCAATGGAGCGGCAGGTTATTTTTGCTGCTGCTGCTGTGCCTGGCATCAGTCTCCTGCAGGCACGAGACACGGAGGGGAGGAGAGCGGAGCGCTGCCAAAATCAGCAAGAAAGGCGGAAAGAAAGGGATTGGGGCTGCACGCTGTCTGCAGGTGGCAGTCAGGAAAGGCGGACAATAGACAATAGGTGCAGGAGTTGGCCATTCTGCCCTTCCAGCCTGCACCACCATTCAATATGATCATGGCTGATCATCCTTAATCAGTATCCTGTTCCTGCCTTATCTCCATAACCCTTGATTCCACTATCCTTGAGAGCTCTATCCAACTCTTTCTTAAATGAATCCAGAGACTGGGCCTCCACTGCCCTCTGGGGCAGAGCATTCCACACAGCCACCACTCTCTGGGTGAAGAAGTTTCTCCTCATCTCTGTCCTAAATGGTCTACCCCGTATTTTTAAGCTGTGTCCTCTGTTTCGGCACTCACCCCGCAGCGGAAACATGTTGCCTGCCGCCAGAGTGTCCAATCCTTTGATCATCTTATATGTCTCAACCAGATCCCCTCTCAGTCTTCTAAACTCAAGGGTACACAAGCCCAGTCGCTCCAGTCTTTCAGTGTAAGGTAATCCCAGAATTGACCAGGAATTGACCTCGTGAACCTACGCTGCATTCCCTCAATAGCCAGAATGTCTCTCCTCAAATTTGGAGACCAGAACTGCACACAGTACTCCAGGTGTGGTCTCACCAGGGCCCTGTACAGCTGCAGAAGGACCTCTTTGCTTCTATACTCAATCCCTCTTGTTATGAAGGCCAGCATGCTATTAGCCTTCTTCACTACCTGCTGTACCTGCATGCTTACCTTCATTGAGTGGTGTACAAGAACCCCCAGATCTCTCTGTACTGCCCCTTTACCTAAATTGATTCCACTTAGGTGGTAATCTGCCTTCCTGTTCTTGCCACCAAAGTGGATAAGGATCCATTTATCCACGTGAAAGTGCATCTGCCATGCATCTGAGCACTCACCTAACTTGTCCAGGTCACCCTGTAATCTCCTAACATCCTCATCACATTTCACCCTGCCACCCAGCTGATGAAATTTGCGAATGTTATTGCTAATACCATCTTGTATATCCTGAAGATAGATTGTAAAAAGCTGCGGTCCCAGTACTGATCCGTGCGGTACCCCACTGGTCAGTGCCCGGCATTCCGAAATGGAGGGGTGGAGGAGTGTGGAAGGATGAGAGAATGCAGGCTGCGGCCCTATGAAGCAGGGGGAGGGCTTGCAGTTGGCCTGTGTGGGGATGTGGGAGACTACAGGAGCCTGGTGGGCAAGGGCTGGCTGAAAGGCAGCTGGAGGGACGGAGGGAGGGAAGCACGCACGGAGGAGGAAGAGCAAAGAGAAAAGAGAAAAAAAAGCCAAAGGGGATAAAGAGAAAGAGCAACAAAGAAAATGTGGCTGGCCAGCACGCTTTGAAGTAGGGAGAAAAGGCAGGGGCCAGCGCCTACGGCCTTACTAGTCTGAAAACGCCCGATCTCGTCTGATCTTGGAAGCTAAGCAGACTCAGGCCTGGTTAGTACTTGGATGGGAGACCGCCTGGGCATACCAGGTGCAGTAGGCTTTTTCCGCCAGCAGTGGCTGCTCAAGTCACCCCTCTGCACTTGTCTTGTGCCAGGCAATGGAGCGGCAGGTTATTTTTGCTGCTGCTGCTGTGCCTGGCATCAGTCTCCTGCAGGCACGAGACACGGAGGGGAGGAGAGCGGAGCGCTGCCAAAATCAGCAAGAAAGGGATTGGGGCTGCACGCTGTCTGCGGGAGGCAGTCAGGAAAGGCGGACAATAGACAATAGGTGCAGGAGTTGGCCATTCTGCCCTTCCAGCCTGCACCACCATTCAATATGATCATGGCTGATCATCCTTAATCAGTATCCTGTTCCTGCCTTATCTCCATAACCCTTGATTCCACTATCCTTGAGAGCTCTATCCAACTCTTTCTTAAATGAATCCAGAGACTGGGCCTCCACTGCCCTCTGGGGCAGAGCATTCCACACAGCCACCACTCTCTGGGTGAAGAAGTTTCTCCTCATCTCTGTCCTAAATGGTCTACCCCGTATTTTTAAGCTGTGTCCTCTGTTTCGGCACTCACCCCGCAGCGGAAACATGTTGCCTGCCGCCAGAGTGTCCAATCCTTTGATCATCTTATATGTCTCAACCAGATCCCCTCTCAGTCTTCTAAACTCAAGGGTACACAAGCCCAGTCGCTCCAGTCTTTCAGTGTAAGGTAATCCCGCCATTCCAGGAATTGACCTCGTGAACCTACGCTGCATTCCCTCAATAGCCAGAATGTCTCTCCTCAAATTTGGAGACCAGAACTGCACACAGTACTCCAGGTGTGGTCTCACCAGGGCCCTGTACAGCTGCAGAAGGACCTCTTTGCTTCTATACTCAATCCCTCTTGTTATGAAGGCCAGCATGCTATTAGCCTTCTTCACTACCTGCTGTACCTGCATGCTTACCTTCATTGAGTGGTGTACAAGAACCCCCAGATCTCTCTGTACTGCCCCTTTACCTAAATTGATTCCACTTAGGTGGTAATCTGCCTTCCTGTTCTTGCCACCAAAGTGGATAAGGATCCATTTATCCACGTGAAAGTGCATCTGCCATGCATCTGAGCACTCACCTAACTTGTCCAGGTCACCCTGTAATCTCCTAACATCCTCATCACATTTCACCCTGCCACCCAGCTGATGAAATTTGCGAATGTTATTGCTAATACCATCTTGTATATCCTGAAGATAGATTGTAAAAAGCTGCGGTCCCAGTACTGATCCGTGCGGTACCCCACTGGTCAGTGCCCGGCATTCCGAAATGGAGGGGTGGAGGAGTGTGGAAGGATGAGAGAATGCAGGCTGCGGCCCTATGAAGCAGGGGGAGGGCTTGCAGTTGGCCTGTGTGGGGATGTGGGAGACTACAGGAGCCTGGTGGGCAAGGGCTGGCTGAAAGGCAGCTGGAGGGACGGAGGGAGGGAAGCACGCACGGAGGAGGAAGAGCAAAGAGAAAAGAGAAAAAAAAGCCAAAGGGGATAAAGAGAAAGAGCAAGAAAGAAAATGTGGCTGGCCAGCACGCCTTGAAGTAGGGAGAAAAGGCAGGGGCCAGCGCCTACGGCCATACTAGTCTGAAAACGCCCGATCTCGTCTGATCTCGGAAGCTAAGCAGACTCCGGCCTGGTTAGTACTTGGATGGGAGACCGCCTGGGAATACCAGGTGCAGTAGGCTTTTTCCGCCAGCAGTGGCTGCTCAAGTCACCCCTCTGCACTTGTCTTGTGCCAGGCAATGGAGCGGCAGGTTATTTTTGCTGCTGCTGCTGTGCCTGGCATCAGTCTCCTGCAGGCACGAGACACGGAGGGGAGGAGAGCGGAGCGCTGCCAAAATCAGCAAGAAAGGCGGAAAGAAAGGGATTGGGGCTGCACGCTGTCTGCGGGTGGCAGTCAGGAAAGGCGGACAATAGACAATAGGTGCAGGAGTTGGCCATTCTGCCCTTCCAGCCTGCACCACCATTCAATATGATCATGGCTGATCATCCTTAATCAGTATCCTGTTCCTGCCTTATCTCCATAACCCTTGATTCCACTATCCTTGAGAGCTCTATCCAACTCTTTCTTAAATGAATCCAGAGACTGGGCCTCCACTGCCCTCTGGGGCAGAGCATTCCACACAGCCACCACTCTCTGGGTGAAGAAGTTTCTCCTCATCTCTGTCCTAAATGGTCTACCCCGTATTTTTAAGCTGTGTCCTCTGTTTCGGCACTCACCCCGCAGCGGAAACATGTTGCCTGCCGCCAGAGTGTCCAATCCTTTGATCATCTTATATGTCTCAACCAGATCCCCTCTCAGTCTTCTAAACTCAAGGGTACACAAGCCCAGTCGCTCCAGTCTTTCAGTGTAAGGTAATCCCGCCATTCCAGGAATTGACCTCGTGAACCTACGCTGCATTCCCTCAATAGCCAGAATGTCTCTCCTCAAATTTGGAGACCAGAACTGCACACAGTACTCCAGGTGTGGTCTCACCAGGGCCCTGTACAGCTGCAGAAGGACCTCTTTGCTTCTATACTCAATCCCTCTTGTTATGAAGGCCAGCATGCTATTAGCCTTCTTCACTACCTGCTGTACCTGCATGCTTACCTTCATTGAGTGGTGTACAAGAACCCCCAGATCTCTCTGTACTGCCCCTTTACCTAAATTGATTCCACTTAGGTGGTAATCTGCCTTCCTGTTCTTGCCACCAAAGTGGATAAGGATCCATTTATCCACGTGAAAGTGCATCTGCCATGCATCTGAGCACTCACCTAACTTGTCCAGGTCACCCTGTAATCTCCTAACATCCTCATCACATTTCACCCTGCCACCCAGCTGATGAAATTTGCGAATGTTATTGCTAATACCATCTTGTATATCCTGAAGATAGATTGTAAAAAGCTGCGGTCCCAGTACTGATCCGTGCGGTACCCCACTGGTCAGTGCCCGGCATTCCGAAATGGAGGGGTGGAGGAGTGTGGAAGGATGAGAGAATGCAGGCTGCGGCCCTATGAAGCAGGGGGAGGGCTTGCAGTTGGCCTGTGTGGGGATGTGGGAGACGACAGGAGCCTGGTGGGCAAGGGCTGGCTGAAAGGCAGCTGGAGGGACGGAGGGAGGGAAGCACGCACGGAGGAGGAAGAGCAAAGAGAAAAGAGAAAAAAAAGCCAAAGGGGATAAAGAGAAAGAGCAAGAAAGAAAATGTGGCTGGCCAGCACGCCTTGAAGTAGGGAGAAAAGGCAGGGGCCAGCGCCTACGGCCATACTAGTCTGAAAACGCCCGATCTCGTCTGATCTCGGAAGCTAAGCAGACTCAGGCCTGGTTAGTACTTGGATGGGAGACCGCCTGGGAATACCAGGTGCAGTAGGCTTTTTCCGCCAGCAGTGGCTGCTCAAGTCACCCCTCTGCACTTGTCTTGTGCCAGGCAATGGAGCGGCAGGTTATTTTTGCTGCTGCTGCTGTGCCTGGCATCAGTCTCCTGCAGGCACGAGACACGGAGGGGAGGAGAGCGGAGCGCTGCCAAAATCAGCAAGAAAGGCGGAAAGAAAGGGATTGGGGTTGCACGCTGTCTGCGGGTGGCAGTCAGGAAAGGCGGACAATAGACAATAGGTGCAGGAGTTGGCCATTCTGCCCTTCCAGCCTGCACCACCATTCAATATGATCATGGCTGATCATCCTTAATCAGTATCCTGTTCCTGCCTTATCTCCATAACCCTTGATTCCACTATCCTTGAGAGCTCTATCCAACTCTTTCTTAAATGAATCCAGAGACTGGGCCTCCACTGCCCTCTAGGGCAGAGCATTCCACACAGCCACCACTCTCTGGGTGAAGAAGTTTCTCCTCATCTCTGTCCTAAATGGTCTACCCCGTATTTTTAAGCTGTGTCCTCTGTTTCGGCACTCACCCCGCAGCGGAAACACGTTGCCTGCCGCCAGAGTGTCCAATCCTTTGATCATCTTATATGTCTCAACCAGATCCCCTCTCAGTCTTCTAAACTCAAAGGTACACAAGCCCAGTCGCTCCAGTCTTTCAGTGTAAGGTAATCCCGCCATTCCAGGAATTGACCTCGTGAACCTACGCTGCATTCCCTCAATAGCCAGAATGTCTCTCCTCAAATTTGGAGACCAGAACTGCACACAGTACTCCAGGTGTGGTCTCACCAGGGCCCTGTACAGCTGCAGAAGGACCTCTTTGCTTCTATACTCAATCCCTCTTGTTATGAAGGCCAGCATGCTATTAGCCTTCTTCACTACCTGCTGTACCTGCATGCTTACCTTCATTGAGTGGTGTACAAGAACCCCCAGATCTCTCTGTACTGCCCCTTTACCTAAATTGATTCCACTTAGGTGGTAATCTGCCTTCCTGTTCTTGCCACCAAAGTGGATAAGGATCCATTTATCCACGTGAAAGTGCATCTGCCATGCATCTGAGCACTCACCTAACTTGTCCAGGTCACCCTGTAATCTCCTAACATCCTCATGACATTTCACCCTGCCACCCAGCTGATGAAATTTGCGAATGTTATTGCTAATACCATCTTGTATATCCTGAAGATAGATTGTAAAAAGCTGCGGTCCCAGTACTGATCCGTGCGGTACCCCACTGGTCAGTGCCTGGCATTCCGAAATGGAGGGGTGGAGGAGTGTGGAAGGATGAGAGAATGCAGGCTGCGGCCCTATGAAGCAGGGGGAGGGCTTGCAGTTGGCCTGTGTGGGGATGTGGGAGACTACAGGAGCCTGGTGGGCAAGGGCTGGCTGAAAGGCAGCTGGAGGGACGGAGGGAGGGAAGCACGCACGGAGGAGGAAGAGCAAAGAGAAAAGAGAAAAAAAAGCCAAAGGGGATAAAGAGAAAGAGCAAGAAAGAAAATGTGGCTGGCCAGCACGCCTTGAAGTAGGGAGAAAAGGCAGGGGCCAGCGCCTACGGCCATACTAGTCTGAAAACGCCCGATCTCGTCTGATCTCGGAAGCTAAGCAGACTCAGGCCTGGTTAGTACTTGGATGGGAGACCGCCTGGGAATACCAGGTGCAGTAGGCTTTTTCCGCCAGCAGTGGCTGCTCAAGTCACCCCTCTGCACTTGTCTTGTGCCAGGCAATGGAGCGGCAGGTTATTTTTGCTGCTGCTGCTGCTGTGCCTGGCATCAGTCTCCTGCAGGCACGAGACACGGAGGGGAGGAGAGCGGAGCGCTGCCAAAATCAGCAAGAAAGGCGGAAAGAAAGGGATTGGGGCTGCACGCTGTCTGCGGGTGGCAGTCAGGAAAGGCGGACAATAGACAATAGGTGCAGGAGTTGGCCATTCTGCCCTTCCAGCCTGCACCACCATTCAATATGATCATGGCTGATCATCCTTAATCAGTATCCTGTTCCTGCCTTATCTCCATAACCCTTGATTCCACTATCCTTGAGAGCTCTATCCAACTCTTTCTTAAATGAATCCAGAGACTGGGCCTCCACTGCCCTCTGGGGCAGAGCATTCCACACAGCCACCACTCTCTGGGTGAAGAAGTTTCTCCTCATCTCTGTCCTAAATGGTCTACCCCGTATTTTTAAGCTGTGTCCTCTGTTTCGGCACTCACCCCGCAGCGGAAACATGTTGCCTGCCGCCAGAGTGTCCAATCCTTTGATCATCTTATATGTCTCAACCAGATCCCCTCTCAGTCTTCTAAACTCAAGGGTACACAAGCCCAGTCGCTCCAGTCTTTCAGTGTAAGGTAATCCCGCCATTCCAGGAATTGACCTCGTGAACCTACGCTGCATTCCCTCAATAGCCAGAATGTCTCTCCTCAAATTTGGAGACCAGAACTGCACACAGTACTCCAGGTGTGGTCTCACCAGGGCCCTGTACAGCTGCAGAAGGACCTCTTTGCTTCTATACTCAATCCCTCTTGTTATGAAGGCCAGCATGCTATTAGCCTTCTTCACTACCTGCTGTACCTGCATGCTTACCTTCATTGAGTGGTGTACAAGAACCCCCAGATCTCTCTGTACTGCCCCTTTACCTAAATTGATTCCACTTAGGTGGTAATCTGCCTTCCTGTTCTTGCCACCAAAGTGGATAAGGATCCATTTATCCACGTGAAAGTGCATCTGCCATGCATCTGAGCACTCACCTAACTTGTCCAGGTCACCCTGTCATCTCCTAACATCCTCATCACATTTCACCCTGCCACCCAGCTGATGAAATTTGCGAATGTTATTGCTAATACCATCTTGTATATCCTGAAGATAGATTGTAAAAAGCTGCGGTCCCAGTACTGATCCGTGCGGTACCCCACTGGTCAGTGCCCGGCATTCCGAAATGGAGGGGTGGAGGAGTGTGGAAGGATGAGAGAATGCAGGCTGCGGCCCTATGAAGCAGGGGGAGGGCTTGCAGTTGGCCTGTGTGGGGATGTGGGAGACTACAGGAGCCTGGTGGGCAAGGGCTGGCTGAAAGGCAGCTGGAGGGACGGAGGGAGGGAAGCACGCACGGAGGAGGAAGAGCAAAGAGAAAAGAGAAAAAAAAGCCAAAGGGGATAAAGAGAAAGAGCAAGAAAGAAAATGTGGCTGGCCAGCACGCCTTGAAGTAGGGAGAAAAGGCAGGGGCCAGCGCCTACGGCCATACTAGTCTGAAAACGCCCGATCTCGTCTGATCTCGGAAGCTAAGCAGACTCAGCCCTGGTTAGTACTTGGATGGGAGACCGCCTGGGAATACCAGGTGCAGTAGGCTTTTTCCGCCAGCAGTGGCTGCTCAAGTCACCCCTCTGCACTTGTCTTGTGCCAGGCAATGGAGCGGCAGGTTATTTTTGCTGCTGCTGCTGTGCCTGGCATCAGTCTCCTGCAGGCACGAGACACGGAGGGGAGGAGAGCGGAGCGCTGCCAAAATCAGCAAGAAAGGCGGAAAGAAAGGGATTGGGGCTGCACGCTGTCTGCGGGTGGCAGTCAGGAAAGGCGGACAATAGACAATAGGTGCAGGAGTTGGCCATTCTGCCCTTCCAGCCTGCACCACCATTCAATATGATCATGGCTGATCATCCTTAATCAGTATCCTGTTCCTGCCTTATCTCCATAACCCTTGATTCCACTATCCTTGAGAGCTCTATCCAACTCTTTCTTAAATGAATCCAGAGACTGGGCCTCCACTGCCCTCTGGGGCAGAGCATTCCACACAGCCACCACTCTCTGGGTGAAGAAGTTTCTCCTCATCTCTGTCCTAAATGGTCTACCCCGTATTTTTAAGCTGTGTCCTCTGTTTCGGCACTCACCCCGCAGCGGAAACATGTTGCCTGCCGCCAGAGTGTCCAATCCTTTGATCATCTTATATGTCTCAACCAGATCCCCTCTCAGTCTTCTAAACTCAAGGGTACACAAGCCCAGTCGCTCCAGTCTTTCAGTGTAAGGTAATCCCGCCATTCCAGGAATTGACCTCGTGAACCTACGCTGCATTCCCTCAATAGCCAGAATGTCTCTCCTCAAATTTGGAGACCAGAACTGCACACAGTACTCCAGGTGTGGTCTCACCAGGGCCCTGTACAGCTGCAGAAGGACCTCTTTGCTTCTATACTCAATCCCTCTTGTTATGAAGGCCAGCATGCTATTAGCCTTCTTCACTACCTGCTGTACCTGCATGCTTACCTTCATTGAGTGGTGTACAAGAACCCCCAGATCTCTCTGTACTGCCCCTTTACCTAAATTGATTCCACTTAGGTGGTAATCTGCCTTCCTGTTCTTGCCACCAAAGTGGATAAGGATCCATTTATCCACGTGAAAGTGCATCTGCCATGCATCTGAGCACTCACCTAACTTGTCCAGGTCACCCTGTAATCTCCTAACATCCTCATCACATTTCACCCTGCCACCCAGCTGATGAAATTTGCGAATGTTATTGCTAATACCATCTTGTATATCCTGAAGATAGATTGTAAAAAGCTGCGGTCCCAGTACTGATCCGTGCGGTACCCCACTGGTCAGTGCCCGGCATTCCGAAATGGAGGGGTGGAGGAGTGTGGAAGGATGAGAGAATGCAGGCTGCGGCCCTATGAAGCAGGGGGAGGGCTTGCAGTTGGCCTGTGTGGGGATGTGGGAGACGACAGGAGCCTGGTGGGCAAGGGCTGGCTGAAAGGCAGCTGGAGGGACGGAGGGAGGGAAGCACGCACGGAGGAGGAAGAGCAAAGAGAAAAGAGAAAAAAAAGCCAAAGGGGATAAAGAGAAAGAGCAAGAAAGAAAATGTGGCTGGCCAGCACGCCTTGAAGTAGGGAGAAAAGGCAGGGGCCAGCGCCTACGGCCATACTAGTCTGAAAACGCCCGATCTCGTCTGATCTCGGAAGCTAAGCAGACTCAGGCCTGGTTAGTACTTGGATGGGAGACCGCCTGGGAATACCAGGTGCAGTAGGCTTTTTCCGCCAGCAGTGGCTGCTCAAGTCACCCCTCTGCACTTGTCTTGTGCCAGGCAATGGAGCGGCAGGTTATTTTTGCTGCTGCTGCTGTGCCTGGCATCAGTCTCCTGCAGGCACGAGACACGGAGGGGAGGAGAGCGGAGCGCTGCCAAAATCAGCAAGAAAGGCGGAAAGAAAGGGATTGGGGCTGCACGCTGTCTGCGGGTGGCAGTCAGGAAAGGCGGACAATAGACAATAGGTGCAGGAGTTGGCCATTCTGCCCTTCCAGCCTGCACCACCATTCAATATGATCATGGCTGATCATCCTTAATCAGTATCCTGTTCCTGCCTTATCTCCATAACCCTTGATTCCACTATCCTTGAGAGCTCTATCCAACTCTTTCTTAAATGAATCCAGAGACTGGGCCTCCACTGCCCTCTGGGGCAGAGCATTCCACACAGCCACCACTCTCTGGGTGAAGAAGTTTCTCCTCATCTCTGTCCTAAATGGTCTACCCCGTATTTTTAAGCTGTGTCCTCTGTTTCGGCACTCACCCCGCAGCGGAAACACGTTGCCTGCCGCCAGAGTGTCCAATCCTTTGATCATCTTATATGTCTCAACCAGATCCCCTCTCAGTCTTCTAAACTCAAGGGTACACAAGCCCAGTCGCTCCAGTCTTTCAGTGTAAGGTAATCCCGGAATTGACCAGGAATTGACCTCGTGAACCTACGCTGCATTCCCTCAATAGCCAGAATGTCTCTCCTCAAATTTGGAGACCAGAACTGCACACAGTACTCCAGGTGTGGTCTCACCAGGGCCCTGTACAGCTGCAGAAGGACCTCTTTGCTTCTATACTCAATCCCTCTTGTTATGAAGGCCAGCATGCTATTAGCCTTCTTCACTACCTGCTGTACCTGCATGCTTACCTTCATTGAGTGGTGTACAAGAACCCCCAGATCTCTCTGTACTGCCCCTTTACCTAAATTGATTCCACTTAGGTGGTAATCTGCCTTCCTGTTCTTGCCACCAAAGTGGATAAGGATCCATTTATCCACGTGAAAGTGCATCTGCCATGCATCTGAGCACTCACCTAACTTGTCCAGGTCACCCTGTAATCTCCTAACATCCTCATCACATTTCACCCTGCCACCCAGCTGATGAAATTTGCGAATGTTATTGCTAATACCATCTTGTATATCCTGAAGATAGATTGTAAAAAGCTGCGGTCCCAGTACTGATCCGTGCGGTACCCCACTGGTCAGTGCCCGGCATTCCGAAATGGAGGGGTGGAGGAGTGTGGAAGGATGAGAGAATGCAGGCTGCGGCCCTATGAAGCAGGGGGAGGGCTTGCAGTTGGCCTGTGTGGGGATGTGGGAGACGACAGGAGCCTGGTGGGCAAGGGCTGGCTGAAAGGCAGCTGGAGGGACGGAGGGAGGGAAGCACGCACGGAGGAGGAAGAGCAAAGAGAAAAGAGAAAAAAAAGCCAAAGGGGATAAAGAGAAAGAGCAAGAAAGAAAATGTGGCTGGCCAGCACGCCTTGAAGTAGGGAGAAAAGGCAGGGGCCAGCGCCTACGGCCATACTAGTCTGAAAACGCCCGATCTCGTCTGCTCTCGGAAGCTAAGCAGACTCAGGCCTGGTTAGTACTTGGATGGGAGACCGCCTGGGAATACCAGGTGCAGTAGGCTTTTTCCGCCAGCAGTGGCTGCTCAAGTCACCCCTCTGCACTTGTCTTGTGCCAGGCAATGGAGCGGCAGGTTATTTTTGCTGCTGCTGCTGTGCCTGGCATCAGTCTCCTGCAGGCACGAGACACGGAGGGGAGGAGAGCGGAGCGCTGCCAAAATCAGCAAGAAAGGCGGAAAGAAAGGGATTGGGGCTGCACGCTGTCTGCGGGTGGCAGTCAGGAAAGGCGGACAATAGACAATAGGTGCAGGAGTTGGCCATTCTGCCCTTCCAGCCTGCACCACCATTCAATATGATCATGGCTGATCATCCTTAATCAGTATCCTGTTCCTGCCTTATCTCCATAACCCTTGATTCCACTATCCTTGAGAGCTCTATCCAACTCTTTCTTAAATGAATCCAGAGACTGGGCCTCCACTGCCCTCTGGGGCAGAGCATTCCACACAGCCACCACTCTCTGGGTGAAGAAGTTTCTCCTCATCTCTGTCCTAAATGGTCTACCCCGTATTTTTAAGCTGTGTCCTCTGTTTCGGCACTCACCCCGCAGCGGAAACATGTTGCCTGCCGCCAGAGTGTCCAATCCTTTGATCATCTTATATGTCTCAACCAGATCCCCTCTCAGTCTTCTAAACTCAAGGGTACACAAGCCCAGTCGCTCCAGTCTTTCAGTGTAAGGTAATCCCGCCATTCCAGGAATTGACCTCGTGAACCTACGCTGCATTCCCTCAATAGCCAGAATGTCTCTCCTCAAATTTGGAGACCAGAACTGCACACAGTACTCCAGGTGTGGTCTCACCAGGGCCCTGTACAGCTGCAGAAGGACCTCTTTGCTTCTATACTCAATCCCTCTTGTTATGAAGGCCAGCATGCTATTAGCCTTCTTCACTACCTGCTGTACCTGCATGCTTACCTTCATTGAGTGGTGTACAAGAACCCCCAGATCTCTCTGTACTGCCCCTTTACCTAAATTGATTCCACTTAGGTGGTAATCTGCCTTCCTGTTCTTGCCACCAAAGTGGATAAGGATCCATTTATCCACGTGAAAGTGCATCTGCCATGCATCTGAGCACTCACCTAACTTGTCCAGGTCACCCTGTAATCTCCTAACATCCTCATCACATTTCACCCTGCCACCCAGCTGATGAAATTTGCGAATGTTATTGCTAATACCATCTTGTATATCCTGAAGATAGATTGTAAAAAGCTGCGGTCCCAGTACTGATCCGTGCGGTACCCCACTGGTCAGTGCCCGGCATTCCGAAATGGAGGGGTGGAGGAGTGTGGAAGGATGAGAGAATGCAGGCTGCGGCCCTATGAAGCAGGGGGAGGGCTTGCAGTTGGCCTGTGTGGGGATGTGGGAGACTACAGGAGCCTGGTGGGCAAGGGCTGGCTGAAAGGCAGCTGGAGGGACGGAGGGAGGGAAGCACGCACGGAGGAGGAAGAGCAAAGAGAAAAGAGAAAAAAAAGCCAAAGGGGATAAAGAGAAAGAGCAAGAAAGAAAATGTGGCTGGCCAGCACGCCTTGAAGTAGGGAGAAAAGGCAGGGGCCAGCGCCTACGGCCATACTAGTCTGAAAACGCCCGATCTCGTCTGATCTCGGAAGCT